>NW_019722923.1:0-402 GCF_002891405.2 Cryptotermes secundus | reverse complement strand
TGTGACCTGACTAGTCCACTGTCCCTGAACTGACCTCTGATCTGGGTTCTTTCCTTTGGTCTGCTCACTGTTCCACTGTTCTCTGCTCTCACTTCTCTCTCTGATCTCAATTCTGACCTCTCTTGGTCTATTATAACCGACAGTTGGACAGCCTAGAAGACATCTTGTTCGAGGACCCCGTTTCACGTGTTAGCTAGTGTATCCATTACAGCAGGAACTTCACTAGTTAGCTAGTGTATATGTTGCTGTGGGAACTTCACCAGTTTTGGGTTTTCACTTGTGTGGTAACAACTCTTACATATGTGTTATTGCTTCAACCTGTTTCACTGTCACTCCGACAACGCTACAGAACCGTGTATACCTAGCCATTGCCTAACAGTGGGCATCTTCTTTGTCTCAGAT
>NW_019722922.1:0-551 GCF_002891405.2 Cryptotermes secundus | reverse complement strand
AATTGGAAGATAATTTTGAAATGGATCTTAAACTGGATGTTGACTAGATTCATCTGACTCAGGACAGAGAACACTAGCGGGCTCTTGTTAGGATCCGGCAACGAATCTTCCGGTTCTGCATAAGTTGAGGGATTTCTTGAGCAGATGAATACATAGCAACTTCTCCAAAGAATTCTTGTTGCGTGGATTCGGTTAGTTAATTGGAGAATGTTTGTGATTTTTTCCCACATCGTATTTTACCTACCAGATATTAAGTTATGACCATCTCCAGAAGCCGTGCCACAGTTCAGGTGGATAGATACCGGATTCTAGCCTCGTTGAGATTCGTTACAGGCAAAGTAATCATGACGCAGGGTCCTCTCCGAGTTTCTTCAGTAGCATACTGATTCATCACCAGCACTTGAGCAGTCCGAGAGTCCTGACCACGCAGCACATTATCACATCCTCAGCCCTCTAACGCAGAGGCTCCATCTCTGCACGGAACTTGGCCTGTCGTACAGAAACTAAGGTATGTTTTTAACAGAAATTAAACTAAAAGGGTGGGCTGTAGG
>NW_019722921.1:0-446 GCF_002891405.2 Cryptotermes secundus | reverse complement strand
ATTGAGTCAGTTTTTATTTGTGCCGAAACGTCACAAAATGTCAGCGGTTCATAGTTTCGTACTAAATAGGCAGAGAATCGGGTAGATTCACCACTTGATTGAAATACCAGATTTGGAATACCTCAAAGGAGTCAATATGAAAATATCAAGTAGATAATTATATTGTTGTAGGAGAGCAGTACAGTCAGGTGAAAGAGTCCTTTTGTGCTGCGGCCTCAACTGGGCGTATTGTATCATCCCCGGATCATAGTTCTCTTGTAGGGGGCATTACTGGAATGATAACAATCAGGCTGAAGCTGTAGGCTAGGAGAACATGTCCGTGGGGCGCTTGTGGATCTGAACCCGAGCCCCTGTGATGAGAAGCCGACGTCTAACGATCTGTCATATAACATTATCATATGCTGTTAGTATTGTACTGTGTGTCTGTATTCTAGCATGATCTGACT
>NW_019722920.1:302-456 GCF_002891405.2 Cryptotermes secundus | reverse complement strand
TACCAAGATAGCAACGCAAAGATACCATGTTAGCAACGCAATATTAGCAGGCTAGCAACGCAAAGCAAACAAGCTAGCAGTGCAAACCTAAGAAGCTAGCAGCGCAAAACTTCAAAGACAGCAACGCAAATCTAGCAAGCTAGCAAACCTAGCA
>NW_019722920.1:0-228 GCF_002891405.2 Cryptotermes secundus | reverse complement strand
AGCAAGCTAGCAACGCAAATCTGGCAAGTTAGCAACGCAATACTTGCTAGCTAGATACGCAAAGATGGCTAGTTAGCATCGCAAACAGGGAAGCTATCAACGCAAAGCTGGCAATCTAGCAACGAAAAGCTAGTAACATAGCAACGCTTATCTAGAAAGCTAGCAAACTAGCAATGAAAGCTTACAAGCTAGCAACGGCAAAATTAGCAAGCTAGTAACGCAATGCTA
>NW_019722919.1:0-1552 GCF_002891405.2 Cryptotermes secundus | reverse complement strand
CAGTTGTTTGTGTAAGTGTTCAATAAATTCAATTACCCTGTCTACAGTCACATTCCATAAAATCATGACAATATAAAATTACACACCAATTTCTGCAGTCACTACCCCCAATGCATGTTAAAAACTACATATCAAGAGTGTGGCAGCAGGAATTCCGATTAATGATGCATCACACTGTGGCTGTGGAAAACATTACAGTTCTGGGACTCATAATCCACACTGTGCCTGCTGAAATAAAGGATTTAAAATTATATATTACAGTATTTTGGGTAATTTTGGAGCAAATCATCTTCATGGAAGATATACCCTGAAGACTAAAATGTGAACCGTCACGACCATGAAAACCTCCTCAATCATATTTACAATTACCATTCACAGATGATTTTAAAATCGGAGATTAAATGGCATCATGAAACTTGTTGCCTGAAGCTGAAGCTGTTTCCCTTGGTGGTTACCAAATTACAGCCCCCCCCTTCAAGCAGGCTGGGGTAGATGTGAGGCCATTAAAAAGAAAACTAATTTCAATGTCAAATTCAGATGAAATTCTCATTTACTGCTTGCAATTGATAACCTATCCTGTATGCACCCATCACAAGCGTTAAACCAAATATACTAAGGGGGGTGGGGGGAATATAATTGTGTCATTAGAATTCAACGCTTGTCAGAATTATTCATAACCAAATAAAGATCACTGTGCAGCACTTTCATTTTCAAAATCTGAATCTCTTCTTGAGATTCATGGTATAGTACTAATTATGAGTTGGTTGATTACGAAGAATAACACAGTGCAACCAGTTACATTGCTGGTGTAAAACACTGCTAATAACAAAGCCTGCCATTGGACACGTTCCTCAACCAGTTCCACCCACCTTTCATCCTCACAGTCTGTTTCCCCGAGATCCATCTTACTAATTAACTGACTCTCTGGTAACAGAACCCAAAGGTTCAACACCGCTAATACAAAAGCCCACCACTGGACATGATCCTGAGCTAGTTCCATCCACCACCAATCCTCAGCACCAACATCACTATGATCCAACTGCTTGTTTGTCTTTCAACAGGTCACATTCCAAAACATTCCTACCAATATTCTATCTGCATACCTTGTCCTCCATCTAAGCTGCATGCTCAGCCCATCATAGCATCTCAGATTTCAACATTATGAGATATGTCACATACATACAGGGAATAGTTTGTAATAGACATCCAGAAACGTTCTCCTCAGACTATCTGCAAGTCATGAAGCAAATTTCTGAGAACTTTATGGAACAATGCAACAGGGATACATGCAAAGTGTGGTCTGATTAAAAATATCTGAAAAGTGTAATTAAACTACTGACAGCAACTTCAGTAAGGAACCAAGTGACAACCGTCAGCATGACACTACATATTAGTGAGTTCTGCTGAGACATACCTCCAGCTGTGCTGTCACCTGATGACATGTTGTGGCTGACCTGTGGGAATATATCACATTATCACATTCCCTTCTTACAAGAAACTGCATAAAAATAATGAAAATGATCATTTATCACGACAATTTTAAATTGTTTCA
>NW_019722918.1:0-908 GCF_002891405.2 Cryptotermes secundus | reverse complement strand
TTCCGCCTACCAATCGCACGTCTCTGCATGCAGTGTCGACTGAGATCTTCAGAACCTTTCAGATATACCTGTAACTGTTCGCACGTCATGCAGTTGATATTTAAATATGGATTCTTGAAAACTAAGGCTGCTTTATTTGAAAACCGAAACAAAAAGAAAAAGGAAATTTCTTTAAAAAAATAAAATGAGATTAAATAATTCTGATTTGTAAAAGAGCCAATCTAACAATAGGGTGTAGGGCTAATGTTCTAAAAAAATATATGTATGGCGTTCAGTAATTCTTACTTATAATGGATGTGAAAATTTGTCTTCTAGTGTGCTATATAAAACGTATAAATTAAAATATACAGTACTGCAACTGTTGATCTTTATGGGTATGAAACTAAAATTTGATCGGAGGACATGTGTCATGCATGGTAGAAATGTACACGTAATTTTGATCGGAAAATCTTGAGGAAAGAAAATATGAGTATGAAGGGTGAGCCATAAAACTGGCCCAAGCACTGCGACCTTCAATAATCTATTGTGCTTAAAGAGACAAGTTGGAAAAACTAGAAATGGTTTGGAGAACAATATGGCCACGATTTAGGGGTGTGTGTGACGGGTTTTGGATTGGGTCACTGGATTTCTAGTCTCCTGATACTCAGTACTCGGAACTACAAGCAATTAGAGCTCTATCGCTGATCTACACACTTCACAGTTCACCGTTACAGTCACTGGAGTTCTGAGTCCTCACTAGTCATATCCTAGCATTGGGTTTATAACAATTTCCCCCTAACTTCAAATCACACATGAAACCTTCTTTGCACAGTCTGATTCATTTCCTGTCATTTCTTCTCAATCACCTTCGACTGCCATGTCCAGAACTCGACCCAATTCTCGAGAATAACTCCAACTTCACTGCTCAT
>NW_019722917.1:0-402 GCF_002891405.2 Cryptotermes secundus | reverse complement strand
TGAACAGTGTAATGAACCTTCGGGTTCCATAAAATGCTGGGAAACTCTGCAGTAGCTGCACAACTGGCGGCTTCTCAAGAAGGTTTCGGCTCCATGAAGTTAGTTAGGATACTCAGTGAGTAATGAATGGAAAGCCATAAGGAAGGAACGAGTCCTCACCTACCTGAAGGTACTTGATGCTGCTCTTGTCTGAGGGGCCTGAGGAATAGCACGGAACATTCAAAGGATGTTCCGAAGCAGGAGTGTCAAATCCTCGACATCGCCTTTCACTTGGGTATTATAACATAAATTTGGGGACTACAGCCTGGGGATTTTGGGTTCAGTCTCCTGGATCTGCCCATGTGCTTGTAACATACAAGGACGCGCAACAATGGTCTGAGTCGGAAATAAAACGGTTCCTAA
>NW_019722916.1:0-364 GCF_002891405.2 Cryptotermes secundus | reverse complement strand
CAGTCATGTCCAGAGAATCTACCAGTTGCTGAGAAAACTTGAACTTGCATCTATTTAGGTTCCAGTTAAATCTACCATTGTAAATTTATGTTGTAGTGTGAGCTGTGGCACTGGCTGTTTCAGTGCACTGAAACAAGTTTTGTTATGAAGTAAGAGAAAAAAATTGATTTAAGTATACTCAGTTTACTTGTGCCTGAAAGAAAGTAAGCATGATTGTAAAAGTGTTCAGGACATATTACATGTCAATATGTACAGCATCACTAGATTAGTCCTCCATAAGAAAGCTAATCGGGGTTGGAAAGTTGAGATGTTTTATAATGTTTACTGTGCCCTTATGTTGTAGTGAAATGCTACATTTGGAGCA
>NW_019722915.1:0-463 GCF_002891405.2 Cryptotermes secundus | reverse complement strand
TGCAAGCCATGTAATTAATAATTCAATTCAATTCATGTTTATTTATGTGGNCTTAACAGCACAGAGGCCAATTACAAAGTTAGCATCAGTACCTAGACACAAAAATAATTGAAGAACAAAATATGACACTCTATACAAGGGCAATAAATTAATAATTACAAGAAAAACTATAAAGTTAGCAGTGACAGGAGAAAAAATTGAATATGTAAATTTCCAATGGTTATGCGATCTTGTATAGTAATAATAATAATAATAATTCAGTTCATGTTTATTTGTGTGCAAGCTTAACAGCACAGGGGCCAATTACAAAGTTGGCATGAGTACATAGAAATAAACAAAATACGAAATAAGACGGTATATATAATGGCAATAAATTAATAATAAGTACATTTTGGATGCTTATGCTGTTATGTTGCGAGAAAGGACAATGACCATACATACACACATAGAAGTTAATAATAAT
>NW_019722914.1:0-449 GCF_002891405.2 Cryptotermes secundus | reverse complement strand
CTGAGGAAAACCACAGAAAAGCTAGTCAGGCCAGCCGTTTTTAGGACCGAGATCCAAATCCGAGACCATACAGTCTGATATTTAGTGCGCCGTAATTGTCCATGTTGTCGGTATAACAATGGAGTGTGGTCACATATAAACTTAAGACTGAAATGCTTTCTTATTATTTCACTGCAGTCAGCACACGAGCCAAGCACCGGACAAGATCCTCATGCAGTTCATCATTAACCCTTCAGGGTTCTTCTGCATCGATACTAAGCACTGTCCAATTCTAAGGCCTATATGTACAGTCCATCATAAAACATTCTCTATCGAAGAAAAATGTTCCGAAGAACAGGCCCAAACTTGGTGGAAAACTCGTTGGCAGCTTGTAGTGACCACACATTCAGCACATCGGCATCTGCCCTTCACAAGAAATGTCATTCTGTGAAACGTAAGAATTTTAATGT
>NW_019722913.1:0-959 GCF_002891405.2 Cryptotermes secundus | reverse complement strand
TCTTAGAAAAAGAAGTTAGCAGGGATATAGGCCTATAGTTAGATACATTAGTTTTCCCTTTTTTAAACAGTGGTCTGACTACGGCAAATTCCAATCTATCAGGGAAGACACTATTATTAAATATTGCATTACAAATATGAGTAAATGGGGAAATTATAAATGGAAGGCTTAGATTTCATCGTATCCACTCAAATTTTTAGTCTTTAGTGTCTTAATAATTTTTGCGATTTCCTGAATCGATATTTATATCCCCACATATTGTCCCTCCAGAGGAAATAATGGGTGGCGCTTTGTAGAGTGATTTGAATACTTATCCAACTTATTTAGAAAGTACTGAACATTCTCACAAGATTACCTATATATACACATTAATGATGTTAGTTTTAGCTATCAAAATCCTAAGCGTACAGATTTTTATCTCTTTATCATCACAGAACTGTGCTCAATTAATAGCAGTATATTTTATATTTGATCATATATATATAATGTTATATTTTAGCGTCCTGTTGCACTGATTATCATCCATTATATGTATACAGTGGCCGTCTTCTAGTGCACTCAATTTCACCTGTCACTTCAAAACATGTTTCAGCAACATAGTGCCATCATCAGGTGTCCCAATTACATCAATCTATTGCATTGCTTGCCCTCATATGTTTTCACAACACCTTTTAAATACTTTTTAAATAGTGTTGTGAAAACATACGAGGCCAAGCAATGCGATAGATTGACATAATTGGGACACCTGATGATGGCACTATGTTGCCAAAACATGTTGTGAAGTGACAGGTGAAATTGAGTGCACTACAAGACGGCCACTGTATACATATAATGGATATATATAAGCACCTCATCCTTGATGAATCGTACTGGCATACTTTGTTCCCAATACATAATTCTAGAAAATGCTGCATGATAATTTCTGATCTGACATGTGATGCTCAGTTAAGCTTATTAAG
>NW_019722912.1:0-923 GCF_002891405.2 Cryptotermes secundus | reverse complement strand
CGGAAAGCTAGCAAGGTAGCAACGCAAAACTAGCAATCTAGCAACGCAATGCTAGGGATCTAGAAACGAAATCTAGCAAGCAAGAAAAGAAAAGCAAGCAAGCAAGCAACTCAAAGCTAGCAAGCTAGCAGCTCAATGGTAGGAAGCTAGCAACGGAAAGTTAGCAAGCTAGCAACGCCTTGTTAGCAAGTTAGAAACTCAAATCTAGCAGCTACCAACGCAATGCTAGCAAGCTAGCAATACACATCTGGCAAAGCTATCAACGCAAAACTAGCAAGCTTTCAACGCAAAGCTAGCAAGCTAGCAACGCAAATATAGCAAGCTGGCAACGCAAAACTAGCCAGCTAGCAACGCAAGGCTAACCAGCTAGCAACGCAAACCTAACAAGCTAGCAACTCAAAGCAATCAAGCAAGTTAGCGACGGAAATTTAAAACCTAGCAACGCAAAGCTAGCAAGTTAGCAACGCATTGCCAGCAGGATAGCAACGGAAAGGTAGCATACTAGCAACGCAAATCTAAAAATCTATCAAGCTAGGAACGCAAAGCTAGGAAGCTAGCAACGCAAAGCTAGCAAAATAGCAACGCAAAGCTAGCAAGCTAGCAACGCAAAGGTAGCAAGCTAGAAAAGCAAAAATATCAAGATAGCATTGCAAACCTAGCAAGCCAGAAGTAAAATCTAGCAAGCTAGAACGCAAAGTTAGCAAGCAAGCAACGCGAATCTAGCAAGCTAGCATGCTAGCAAGCTAACAATCTAGCAAAGCAAAATTAACGAGCTAGCATAGCAAAGCTAGGAAGTTAGCAACTCCAAGATAGCAAGCTAATAACGCAGAGCTAGCAAGATAGCAACCCATATATAGTAGGCTAGCAAGCTAGAAAAGTATAGCTAGCAAGCTAGCAACGCAAAGCTGGCAAGCTAGCAACGC
>NW_019722911.1:0-463 GCF_002891405.2 Cryptotermes secundus | reverse complement strand
GGGACCCACAGCTTAAAGTCCCTCCCGGAGGACTTGTTCCATGAAATTTCTGCCCTTAAAAATTCCACAACCTCCGCGTACCTTGAGTCATGAGGTGGGAACGTTAGCCCTAGACTACGGAGGCCGCTTCCTATCAGAGTTAATCTGGAACTATGAATCTCATAGAGAGTTGATAAGACCCCTTGGACGGAGTATCAACCCGTCCCTAGGCCGCTACCTACATACAGGACTATACGAGCACACAAGAAACTTTAAGACATCCGTGCTTCGAATGGGGCTCAAACTCACAATCCCAATGTTTGAGCAGGTAAAGCTATTTATATGAAATTTAGCTTTAGCAATAGAAGAGTTTTACCTTTCTCAGTAAAGCTACTGTGTTGAGCTATGCATACATAATTTGTCAGTCCTCTGCAACACGTACTGACTGTTCAAACAACTGGGAGTGACTCCACGTAAGGGGATA
>NW_019722910.1:0-315 GCF_002891405.2 Cryptotermes secundus | reverse complement strand
TCCCACCAATATCCTATATGCATTCCTCATCTCCCCCATTTGTGCAACGTGCCCTGTCCACCTCATCCTCCTTGACTTGATCATCCTAATTATACTTGGAGAAGAGTTATAAGTTATGAAGCTCCTCATTATGCAGTTTTCTCAAACCTCCTGTCACTTCATCTCTCTTTGGTCCAAATATTCTGCTCAACACCCAGTTCTCAAACACCTTCAGTTTATGTTTCTCCCTTAATGTCAGAGACCAAGTTGCACACACACACAGAACCACAGGCAAAATTAAGTTTTGTATATTCTAATTTTTATGTTTTTGGACAA
>NW_019722909.1:0-252 GCF_002891405.2 Cryptotermes secundus | reverse complement strand
GAAGATGAAAAGCTGGCTTCAGTGCACAGGAAACCTGAGGCGGCAAAACTACTAGAGTTACCCGTACAAGACGCCTAAGCAATGCCAGTCGGAGAACCGAAGAAGAAAAGGCGCAGGGACCGACATGGACGAAATATAAAGAATTCGACACGGGCAAAACTGTGGACCCTGGATGAAGTTGGCTGCCCCCTGCTGGAAGACATCCCATCGCGCGAGAGTGGCACGACGTTGGAGAATTGCCTTCAAGAAGGA
>NW_019722908.1:0-409 GCF_002891405.2 Cryptotermes secundus | reverse complement strand
ACCTAGTCACAGATGGGAAGATGAAAATAAAGTGGGTCTGAAAGACACGTGTAGGGCAATATGGACTGGATTCCTTTGGTCAGGGTAGGGACACAGTTGCAGGGTCTTGTGAACATGATAATGAACTTATGGGTCTCATGAAAGATGGGGAATTTCTTGAGCTGAGTGACTAATAATTTTTCAAGAAGGACATTGCTTTAGTAAGTAATAAGTTACTTCCTGCTTTTGTAGTACCTGGCACATAAGATAGAATCAAGTGACAAATATTAAATTTATCATCTGCAGTGAGTTAAAAAGAATATGCAAGAAAATAATTGTCAATTTTGAGGTTATGCTGTTTTTTGTAGGGACTGATGAAAATTAGGTGAAAGTTTGTCATGTTGAACATCCCCCTGGCAAAGATTCAGAA
>NW_019722907.1:0-1725 GCF_002891405.2 Cryptotermes secundus | reverse complement strand
ATTTGAGAGTACTACAGACATATGTTATGTGCACTTACATACAAATATTCCCCGATCTTGTAGCTCATAACTTGAAATAGCGCACGATTCAGTTTGCCGTGAGATAGCTGAATTGTGTTGCAGAGTACCAAGCGTGGGAGAGAGCGACATTGACATGTAACTTTCTGCAGATTCGAAGTCAGTTCCAAGCCGCACTCTTGTTCGCTGGATTCTCAGTACCGCCCCTAAGAACGCGCCGTTTTTCCAGGAGGCCGTGCCATTACTTATCGCTGCTCCCGGCTTTTCACGGCCTTCTGTGTGTCCGCACCCGCGTCTTAAAAATCACCACTAAAAAAGGATGAAAGAGAACCGCGGGCAATGTGCATAATCGGGCAGCACCAACATCAATGTCTGAGGCTGTTTAAATAGCGATAAGAACTAAGTGCTTACGGGGAAGATACAGTTATATACACAAAAATGATCCTTAATGGTTAAGTTCTTTTCAAAGGGGTATTATTTTTTAAATGTTTGGTAATATGGTGACTATTTTAGTGTTGGCACATAAATCTTGAGGAGTGCATCTATCCACCAATGCATCTTGTGTCACCGCATCTCACTGGAGCAGTACATTCTCATAATCTGAACCACTTTCTTTCTGCCCAGATGGCTATGTAGTACCACTGACAAGAACAGTTCCTCATATGTACAGAATGCGATAGTGCTCCAACCCATCGGTATTCTCTTGAACTATTTAATTATTTTTTGTGTGGCTGTGAAACGTGATGTATTATTCTGAGAAAACGTACATTAGAGATTATTTTTAACAATGTACGCATGTCCAGAAAAAATTCGACCCCAAGAGGGATCAGACAAGCAGTATATATCATGAGAAGGAAATTCATAATTTACACAGAAAATAAAATTAAAAAAAAAACGTTTTTTTAGTCCGCAAACGAACTATACCGACAGAGCGACCGCCGCTTGTCTGCGAACTTAGTGCCAACTTTGGCGATAGAGGGTGTCACGTGGTCAGCGCAACGAATCCCCGCGGCCGTTAATTTCGGTTTTCTAGACCGGAGCCGCTATTTCNATTTCCTTGAAATAGCTCCTCAGTCATCCTCACGAGGCTGAGTGGACCCCGTTCCGGCTCCACTACTTCTCAGAAAATCTGGTAGCACCGGGAATCGAACCGGGAACCTCTGGATATGTAGGCAAGAACCCTGACCACTAGACCACAGTTATACAGATAGCTCTGTATTGTCTGGACGAGATCGGCGGGGCACCCACAGACTGCGCTTGTACAGCGAAACCTGTCATTGCTGGCCGCAATTTTACGGAATCACCAAAAGCATGTTAATTTACACAGCACCAACCTATAAATTCACCTTCTTGCGCTTCACGTACTGACTCAGATCCTGTTTCATTTAAATGTCTCGGGTTTTGTAGCAGTCCCTGCAAATGGAACAGCGACTGGTTACCTACTGGACGACCGAGGGATTGGAGTTCGAGAACTGGTAGGGGTAACAATTTTCTATCCTCCGTATCGTTCACACTGGCTCTTGGGTCTACCCAGCCTCATATCCAATGAATACCAGGAGCTGCTTCCCCAGGGGTAAGCGGCTGGAGCGTGAAGCTGACCAGCCACCTCAAACTAGTGTCGAGGTCAAGAAAAAATTGGTCTATATATTCACTCTCCTATACAATTTTATTCCTAGTGGGGTGGGACTAAGTCCCTTGTACTGCGGC
>NW_019722906.1:0-791 GCF_002891405.2 Cryptotermes secundus | reverse complement strand
GTGGATGAGATCATTCAATATGACAGGCGTGTGACTGTGGGCACAATAGCCCGAAAAATTTGGAATAGGGCACAGTGCAGTACAGGAGATGATTGAAAGCTTGGGCTATAGGAAAGTTTGTGCTCGTTGGGTCCGCGGTTATTGGCCGAAGACCACAAAGGTCACATTGGAAGCAATTGCAAAGATGGGGTGGGAAGTTGTTCCACACCCCTCCTATAGCCCTGATCTGACACCCTCCGACTACCATCGTTTCCGATTTGTGAAGGATCAGCTGCGTGGGCAACGTTTTGAGACAAGGGAGGCAATTCAGAAAGCAATGCGTCAGTATCTTCGGATGACTGGAACGGAATTTTACAGAAGGGGAATTTTCAAACTCCCAGAACGCTGGGAGAAATGTGTACAAAGAAGTGGCGATTATGTGGAAAACTAAAGAAAGCTCTGTAGTTTGAGGTGGTGTATTTGGTTTGTCAATAATAAAGCATGTTACTTTACAAAGAATTGTTGCTCATGACTTTCAGTACGACCCTCGTATATGTAAGTCTTGCAGCTGTTTACTGAGCTCATAGCGCTGCCTCCAAATGCCATTTGCATTAAATGCTGTGACGTTGAGAGGCCTCTGAACTCTAGCAGCCATTTTGTTGCATTAAGTGAAGTACCATTTCTGTAATGATAATCATTCTGTCTTCTTGTGA
The DNA here is from genome assembly GCF_002891405.2 of Cryptotermes secundus. Classification (NCBI taxonomy): domain Eukaryota; kingdom Metazoa; phylum Arthropoda; class Insecta; order Blattodea; family Kalotermitidae; genus Cryptotermes; species Cryptotermes secundus. Next base: position 99 of record NW_019722906.1, on the reverse strand, counting down.
TAGAGCTGATGATGATAGAAGTCATCACTATTGGTGGTGGCCTATCTGATTTTGTGGGAGCCTCCTGCTCCGTGTTCTCTGCTCCAGTAGTTGCCGTGT
>NW_019722905.1:0-424 GCF_002891405.2 Cryptotermes secundus | reverse complement strand
GGCATGAACATTCAGAACAATGATATCACACGAGTGACCTCTTAGTATTATGTACAACATCCTATCACTAACGAACTCTACTCTCTTAACTGCTGATATGATTGTCTTATGTAAAAAAAAAAAAACCTGTACCTAATTCATGATTCTCAGTGCCCTTTTCATAGAAAAAATGTATATCGCTAGCTGGTTTAGTCCCACCTCTGTCCCATCTGACCTGTACTCCCACTAAATATAACTTATATTTTGATATTTATTTCGCAACTGCCATGAGAGAACCTGCCCTATACAGACTCCATACATTCCATGTACCAAACTTCATGCTCATTTTCTTCAGCTTAAGTCACTTATCCAAAGAATCTGTCCAAGTCTGAGCCCCTTCATGACATTTTATAACAAGCTTCTTTTATGGTGAGAACTTCGTAGC
>NW_019722904.1:0-1025 GCF_002891405.2 Cryptotermes secundus | reverse complement strand
CCTGTGGTTCTGTATGGGTGTGAAACTTTGTCTCTGATATTAAGGAAGGCACATAGACTGAGGGTGTTGAGGAGAATATTTGGGCCGAAGAGAGATGAAAAGACAGGAAATTGGAGAAAACTGCATAATGAGGAGCTTCATAACTTGTACTCTTCTCCAAGTATAATTACGATGATTAAGTCAAGGAGGATGAGGTGGGCAGGGCATGTAGCACGAATGGGGGAGAAAAGAAATGCATAGAGGATATTGGTGGGGAAGCCAGAAGAAAAGAGACCATCGGGAAGGCCAAGACGTGGGTGGGTGGACAATAATAAAATGGATCTTGAAGAGATAGGATGGGATTGTATGGATTGAATTGATCTGGCTTGGGAGATGTACCAGTGGAGGGCTCTTGTGAACAAGATAATGAACCTTCGGGTTCCATGGAATGATGGAATGCTGGGAAGTTCTTCAGTAGATGCAGATTTCGCTTCTCCTCAAGAAGGGCTCAGCTCCATAAGTAAGTAAATAACTAAGTAGTAGTAGCAATAGTAGTAGTAGTAGTAGTAGTTACTGTACAAGTTGTAGGAAACAAAGACACCGTACTGCTATGCTGATATATCGATACTGTCACGTGTTTAAGTGAAATCAGCGACAGGACGAGAAGGAGATGAGAGGGAGTCTTCGGCAGTCAAGTAAGAAGGGTTCGGCTGAAGATTGGCTCGTAACTGAACGCCATTAAGAGAGAGTGTACAAGAAGGTATTAAAATTCAATCATCCAACACAAACCACGTTACTATTAGTCACGCAGCCATAAAAATATGACAATATAATGGTTTTCAATAAAGTATTATATTCTAAAAGAAAATAAAGTTTTAAGAAGATGAGTTTTTATTCAAGAGCTCGGTGAAATAATTCCATTGTCAACGGATATCAAGACAACAATAACTTTGAATTGACTGGTCAACACACACTCCTAGAGTACTCACAAGAAAACAGAATATAACATCCATAATTCTCAGAGATCCTTTGGAGGAGAACAGATA
>NW_019722903.1:0-576 GCF_002891405.2 Cryptotermes secundus | reverse complement strand
AGCCTCCTAAAATACACAAACAGAGAGCAAGGTGATTTCATAAGCTTCATAAGCCTAAAAAATATGGGGCGGGGGATACACAGAAAGACAGACGGATACACACAGAGACAGCAAGGTGATCTCTTAACCTTTCTTTCTTCTTTTTTTTCCTTGGCACTAGAGCCCGAGTGGGCCTAGGCCTACCTGCATGAACTTCTCCGTTCACTTCGGTTTTTCTAGATCTTAGACATACGGTAGGACTCCTTGGGCGGGTGATCAGCTGGTCGCAAGGCCTCTACCTGTACACAAACACGGAAAAACGCAAACGCACAAACTAACATTCGTGCCCTGAGTGGGATTCCAACCTACGATCCCGATTTCCCAGCGAGCGAAGACAGTGCATGCCTTAGACCGCTCGGCTACCGTGACCGGCTAATCCTTCCTCTATCTTTCAAAAATAAGTAGGCTAAAGAATACGCAGCTGGGTTGCCCCAGAGCGATTCTGCGCACTCTGGAAGAGGTGTGTTAAGCACACCCTGTACACCTGATGAAGGCCACTTAGGCCGAAACATGTGAAAACAAGAGAAAGAAGAAACA
>NW_019722902.1:363-510 GCF_002891405.2 Cryptotermes secundus | reverse complement strand
TGAACAGTAATACTGTGCATTGATGGTCTGCTGTCAGGGAACGGTTTATGTTAAGATAACACCATCACAGTCGTACACGAGAATCACCATAACTTTCACATTGCTGGGGTTCTGACAAACTTTTGATTTTCGTGGTGACCTGTAATG
>NW_019722902.1:0-196 GCF_002891405.2 Cryptotermes secundus | reverse complement strand
ACCGTGATGCAATTTTTCTCATGCCCAGGCATTCCTTCAGAATGTGAAGCACGGTCGTATGTGCTAATCCTGTCTCTCAGGCCAGCTCACAAATCGTATGGCGTCGATCACTCTCTAGTAATGCAGAAAGAGCATATGAGGGGGTACCCAGAAGAAACTGAACTTATTTTTTTTTAAACTTATTTATTCAAATTTT
>NW_019722901.1:0-519 GCF_002891405.2 Cryptotermes secundus | reverse complement strand
CGCGGAATTTAAATGACCACGTCAAAGGGTTAAGAAGAGCAATAAAGTGTTGGAGTACAGTGAATTGTGTTAGTTAGAGGTGCTTCACCTTCACTTGTCCGAGCCTGACCAATAGCCGACCCGAGGAGAGTTGTCTCCACTAGCTAGTCAAACCCGTCGCCAGCTTTCACCTACTCACGCCCCCCCCCCTACAATGAATCGCAAACAGGCTCTAGCTGTTCGCTGGCGCCCATACCATCAGGTCCCATCCTGAGATCTCGAAGGAAGATGTGGTGGAGCCTGGTCAAGCCGAAATCAGCCATGGCCTAGCAACTTCAGCAGCAGCGACACCAGGTAGGGCGGTTAAAGGTGGCGACAAACTTGGGCTTGAAGCCTCAAAGGAGAAGCCAGTTAAAAGTGACCCTGAACGTGTAGGTGGTTAAATAATTCCTCTCTTGCCATCTCATGAGACTCCCTCAATTCTGATTTAGCTGACCTGAGATCCTTGTTATACAGAGTGTTTCACGAATTTAGTGCATA
>NW_019722900.1:0-415 GCF_002891405.2 Cryptotermes secundus | reverse complement strand
TTGTGTTGTCTTGTGTGTAGGTAGCGGCCTTGCGACGGGTTGATCACTCGTCCAAGTAGTCCTACCGACTATAAAATATATTACGAAACTAAAGAAGAAGAGGCCAGGGCCCAACAAAGGGCTGTAGAGCTGTTGATGAATGAAACAAATGAATCAGTAATATTTGGCAAGGAGTAAGATTGTGAAGATCGACATCACGCAATCTAATGTTAATCGAGAACATATGGATGCATTGCCTTTTCCTTTGATTTCATTATATGAGCTAGACCTAAGACATCAGGAATAAGTAAATAACAAATGTCTTTCCTGATTCGAAAATTACGTACAAATTAATATTTATAATTTTCTTTTCCTTCACAATTTTATGCATTCCTTGCAAAAATAAACGTTAATACCCTAACTCAGAGTGGCATAT
>NW_019722899.1:0-457 GCF_002891405.2 Cryptotermes secundus | reverse complement strand
ATAATGCCAGGTTTCTGCTTCAGCACCGCGACATGAATACTATCATGTAGTGTGGAGAACCTACAGACGTGTTGTGGATTGGATATTGGATTTATTCACCACTGTAACACACATCTCATAATTACACGCAATTATAGTGCCATCGGCAAGTTCCACACTTTACAGATCACACCATGTCTTTTTCCAGCCTGCAGCGTCTTCACTAGACTTTTCCTGGTAACGACTTCTAACAATGGCTATTCCTCGGATTCCGTGTTCGAGTCCTCTCTGAACGGCAGCTCCATTCCAAATGAACTGTTCTTGCATTAACTGTCCTCCTTATAACCATTTTTCACGGACCAAGTACAAAACATCTTTTCCAACAGTACCTCTATTGTTGCATGCGTACCCGTAAACGTGTTTACCTAGCCGTTGCCTAGAAACGGATCCGGTATATTTGCGTATCTCGCGGTCTTTG
>NW_019722898.1:0-475 GCF_002891405.2 Cryptotermes secundus | reverse complement strand
TGAATGAAACTTGAATGCCTTAATTTGAGTGCTATTCTTTCTTCTTTAAAATGTCAGCCATTTTACATGTTGTGACATCTGCAAAGATCCCTGCCAGACTCCCCCCGGGCTTCTGCGGTGCTTCCGCGTGTTTCTCACAAATCGTACAGATATACTAGATTCTAGAAAGCGCTTGTCCTCCCCTCTGCCCTTATACGTCTCTTACTCCCTCTCTTCCTCGTTCTGCTTTGTGTTTGTACACTTTTCCACAGCAACTGTAGTTGTGAGTGTGGTGCTATGGTTGGAGGCAGAGACAGACAAAGGAGTAACAGCAAAATGGGTGCACGACAGTAAAAGAGGAGGGCGAAGGGTGAATGCATGTGTAATAATGTTGAAGCTTAGATTCTTGTCAGCATCAATACGAAAAATCAGGGACTATTGATGCACGTCTCATGAACGCCTTATCATATTGTGACTGACGCAGACGAGAGCACTT
>NW_019722897.1:0-315 GCF_002891405.2 Cryptotermes secundus | reverse complement strand
GGTCAAATGCCTTCTGCCAGTCTATGAAGCAAACACACAGTTCTTCATCTATCTCCAAAGTTCGTTCTGCTGTAATTCTCATCATCCCAATTGCATCCCTGGTTCCTTTTCCTCTTCTAAATCCAAACTGATCTTCTCCAAGTACATCCTCTATTTTCCTTTCAATTCTTCTTTTAAGTATCTTTGCTGTATGTGCTTATTGTGCGATGGTCGCTGCATTTTGCAGCTTTTTTTCTTTTTCTTTAAGGCAATCATTGTAACTTCTGGAACGTCCTTGGGCCACTCTCCAATTTCATATATGGTGTTCATTAGTTT
>NW_019722896.1:0-431 GCF_002891405.2 Cryptotermes secundus | reverse complement strand
CAAACACTTTGCTAGTGACACAGAAACAGTAATTTCGGTATGCTTGTGTAACTTACCAAACGTTACTGCCGTGGAGTACGTTAAAAGTCGGAAAGCTAGTCGGATTGTGAAGGTGGCAGCCATGTTACATTCACCTTACAGAAGTCAATAGAAAACCTTTAAAATAGGGGACTGTACCGCCACTGTTACTGTCACGCTCACTGCCTGCTCTGCTGTAACTGTTCTGTCGTGGCCAGATGTGGCGGCAGTGTACGTTCTTCCGTGGCGCGAGAACAATGCAATCTTAACACATCACCAATCACAGTTCGCTGTTACCAGACTGCCATTCAGTCTGCACGAGAAAGCGTTGAGATAGACCTCCTCTTACATTCTACGTTATCAAGATAGTGGCGTTACGTCAGAGAGCAGTACAATGAAGTGGTACCTAGTGA
>NW_019722895.1:0-519 GCF_002891405.2 Cryptotermes secundus | reverse complement strand
TAGCCGAGCGGTCTAAGGTATGTACCGTCTTCGCTCGCTCGGAAGACGGGATCGTGGGTTCGAATCGCACACAAGGCATGAATATTTGGTGTGTGTATGTGTCTATTCTGTGTTTATGTGTTTAGGTAGAGGCATTGCGACGAGCTGATCCCTCTTCCAAGGAATCCCACCGTTTGTAAAATGATCCAAAGGAAAAAACAACCTCGACACCGTAGAGGAATAAGAGGGACGGATTATGAAAGAAAGCAAACCGATCCTGTAGTTTCCTTATGCAAAATCTCGTGCTTTGTTCCTCAGTCTTCCGACTGTACTACTACAAGAGGACGTTACAAAATAGACAAGACCATGCTCACTACCGAAAAGAAATCACAAACTATCGCCCTGGTCTCCTGAGGTAGGACGACTTTGTGTTCCTCGGACTCTTCATGCAGATGTCGGGAGAGTTCATTGAACGAGTTATCACCGCGTCCTCCCATATCTCCCTTCATCGCGGTATTGTATCCCACGCGACGTTACACG
>NW_019722894.1:402-488 GCF_002891405.2 Cryptotermes secundus | reverse complement strand
CTAGCAAGCTAGCAACTCAAAGCTAGCAAGCTAAGAACCGAAATTAGCAATTTAGCAACGCAAAGCTACCAAGCTACAAACTCTAA
>NW_019722894.1:0-349 GCF_002891405.2 Cryptotermes secundus | reverse complement strand
ACGCATAGCTGGAAAGCTAAAAACGCAATGCTGGAATGCTAAAGACCCAAAGCTGACAATCTAGCAACGCAAAGCTAGAAAGCTAGCAACGTATATCTAACAAACTAGCAAGCTAGCAACTCAAAGCTAGCAGGCTAGCAACGCGAAGATAGCAAGCTAGCAAAGCAAAGCTAGCAAAGTAACAATGCAAAGTTATCAAGCTAGCTACGCAAATCAAGCAAGATAGCAAATTAGCAACGCAAAGCTAGCAACGCAAAGCTTGGAAGTTAGCAACGCAAATCTACCAAGCTAGCAACCCAAATAGAACCAGCTACAAACGCAAAGCTAGCAAAGAAAGAACGCAAAACAT
>NW_019722893.1:0-362 GCF_002891405.2 Cryptotermes secundus | reverse complement strand
GGTAGAGGTTACGGTTGGAGTCAAGTGTTTGTGAAGCTCCACCCTTGAGGTTCCAGTGCTCGATACCGTTCCGCGAAGCTGGAGATTAAAGGGTCTGAACCCTTTGTAATAGTTAAGTCTGACTGAGTTATGGTTCGACTGGCGAATTCTGATATGGGTGTACTGGTAAAAAGGGTTGGTGTCTCAACTGAAGAGCTATTGGGTTGGCAAGTAGGCCATGAAATGTAAGCTGGCTAGTATTGCAAGCAGAGGTTTGTGTAAATATGTTTGTGAACTCTCCTCCCGGAGACGATACTGCGTCTGCCGTGATTTTTTTCTGTTTGTGTTTCAGAGCTGTATTCCTTTCTATCCTATCCCTTCGG
>NW_019722892.1:0-933 GCF_002891405.2 Cryptotermes secundus | reverse complement strand
TGTCCACCACAAATCCCACTTGACCAGACCCGGGATCGAAGCCAGAGACTAACTGCTTGAGCTATGGTGCGGCCTAAATTAGCATTTAGGTCAATGACTTATGAAAACTTTAAAAAACCAAATATGGAAAATACATGTACTCCAAAATGGTATACACATTTGCAGTTTTCTTAATTTTCAACAGCCTTGAAATGGAAAGAGAAGCATACAGAAGAGGGAATAAATTTTTTCATTTTTTCACAGCAGCTAATATGAAGAGTGCATAATGCCATGTAGTCCAGTAGAAGTCCACTGACAGTCTGTTGCAACATATTACCTCCATCTTCAGTGCTCAATACTGACACAGTACATTCCTCCAAAACACGAGTTGGCTTCTACAAACCAGACTATATGACATTACAACCTATTACACAGTATTCTTAACATTTTTTAAGTCAGAAGATGGGCTCTACAGTACTATTCCAAAGCTCACACATGATGAGAAGATATTAAAGTACATATGCCTAATACACTTTCCAACTCAAAATGCAATGGCCAGTAATCAGCCACATTTTAGTCCCAGTGTCCATTTGTAAATTCATTTTTCAGTCAAGAAATCAGAATGATGAAAGAACATGTGAGAAGTAATGACTAGAAATTTACTGTTCCACATACCTTAACCAATCCTTCCTGAAATAACATCTCCACTATTTCCTTGAGAATTGGTAGGATCCCACTATGATGTACTCCTATGCCTCGCATTAGCAAGTCTTGAAGTACCACAACCTGCATATAAATTATGACAGTTCAAGCATTGTCGTCATCATCATCATCATCATCACTACAGATTAAGCTCTTGCCTTATTCCGTGCATAAGGATCAAAATTTTCACCTTTTGTTGCACATCCTTGGTACTGTCTTTTAGTTTGTATTAACAAAGCAGCTACAGGATTT
>NW_019722891.1:0-718 GCF_002891405.2 Cryptotermes secundus | reverse complement strand
TTGCTCCATCAGGAAGCAGGAAATGCCTTCAAATAAGGCACAGTTGTCTGACACGAGTATGTAGCTGTTTCAAGGCGTTCACACTCCTGCTTCTATGCAGTGTGATGTGCCCATTACCACTTCACACATCCAGAAATAGTGGTCATTTTGTGGCAAAGCCATAAGTTGTCAAGGAATCGTGTGGTAACCTAGGAGATGACTCATATGGATTTGTTCATTGTATCAGGGTGAACATGTCTATTGAACTGATGCTATGCTATTCATCTTTTTGAGGCCTTATATACACAGTGTGTCTAGATTCTGTTAGGACTGTGTTAGACATGAATTATTTTCAAGATCTTCTGTTTGTGGTGTGGGTAATTGATGTGGAGGAGCGACCAGGAACCTTGCTCTCGCTATTCAGGTGGAATTCGAAGAATTCTCGCCCACAAACGATTGAGGACTCCGAGATAGTAATCATAATTCACTGTTTGACCTTTTGGCAGAAATTCCTTGTGAATGATTCCTTTTGAATTGAAGAAAACTGTTAGCAGTGTCTTTACTCGACTCTTACACGGGTCAAGTCGTGGGTCAAGTATCTTGCCTCCGCACTTGCGTGGTTGTGTTCTACTTGACTTGACTTAACTACAGCTTGACAAACGTGTTTTCACGTAGTTCAGTAGATGTTCTAGTAGTTTTGAAACATGGCTGCAAATCGTGTTGTGCTGCGAAATTGTTT
>NW_019722890.1:0-456 GCF_002891405.2 Cryptotermes secundus | reverse complement strand
CTGAGTAGGATTCGAACCCACGATCCCGGTTTCCAAGCCAGCGAAAACAGTACCCCTCGGCTACCGTGACCGGCGCCTAACCAAATACAAGAGGAAAACAGCGTACAGGTGCCTCTGTGCTTAATTACCAATCCAAGGAAACATATATGGAAGTGGTGGTAAAGCCCCAATATTTCCATATCTCAGAGATTAGCTTCAAACTCCGGCCAGGTTACCCGGTAATATACCGGTAACACAAGATGACTTGTATAGGCTAAATCACGAAGTTTCTCATCACTTCGTGTCGAATAGAAATGAATTAAACACCACTGACATTTGTCGAGGTGCAAAGGTCGATTCCTTTCGATACTTTTAGCAGCCACATGCTCTGAGCAGCATCAGTCTAACAGGCAATATGAATAGGATAGGTATACGTGTGTATTCCAACTTAATGCATACGAGCACAATCAAAAATAC
>NW_019722889.1:0-774 GCF_002891405.2 Cryptotermes secundus | reverse complement strand
CCAAATTAGGGCATATCAGATTCCACAAGCTTACATACAGGATACCACATGTGGAAAAAAATTATTTTTTGATATAAACCTTGCGTAGGCAGTTCTGTGAGTCACCAGCAGTCAACCCAAAGTATGTTGCAGTTTGAAATATATCTGGAAATATATATACTTCCACACACTCCTTTCCACCTGNCCTGTGGCAAAATTCTACCATCTTACAGCCCTGTCTACAACTACATGCTAAACCTGTCTGGAACATGATGGGGTTCCTTATTCAGTTATTTTATGAACTGTATGGAGCTTGTGCAGATTCAGCTGAGACATGACAAGATTTGAAGGTAAGCAGGGAGGGAAAATGGAGTAAATAGCCTTGGTTATTTAAAGGTACCAGCTGTATTCTGGTATTTATCTAGAGTGACTGAAAATATTACACATTAATTCAAGTAGGGAAAGGGAGGATTTATAGTAAATACTGTTTATCATTGGCACCATTTAGAAAATTTTCAGCTCTGTACTCTCTTAGTAACTGGAGGCACACGGTAGCATAGTTGGTTGAGGAACTATGCTACAAGCCAGAAGGTCACTGGATTGAATCCCAATGAGATGGATATTTCAATTTACCTAATCCTTCCAGCCACACTATGGCCATGGTGTTGACTCAGCCTCTAACAGTAATGAGTACCAGGAATATTCCCAGGGGTAAAAGGCAGCCGACACGTAAGGCTGACCTTACCGCCGTCTGTGAGCAGATTGCCTAGAAAATGTGGGAACCTCAACATCTCA
>NW_019722888.1:307-443 GCF_002891405.2 Cryptotermes secundus | reverse complement strand
CCTTTCTCTAGCTAATCTTTAAAGCTGACGTCCCACTAACAGATACTCGTAATGTGCTAATGGCAACATTCGCTGAAGACACAGCAATAATCTCATCAGACCAAGATCCAAATACAGCCTCCAAAAACTGCAGCAA
>NW_019722888.1:0-277 GCF_002891405.2 Cryptotermes secundus | reverse complement strand
ATCAAAGTAAATCCTGAAAAATCCTCCCAAAAAATATTTACAACAAGAAGAGCTGTCTGCCCGCAAGTTAAGTATTTAGGACTCCACGTCAACGAGGAAGTAACGTGGAGAACGGATATAAAAGCTAAGAGAAGACAACTAAAGCTCAAAACCAGAAATATGAATTGGCTAATGGACAAGAAATCATAGGTCTTTCTTGAAAACAAAATAACCCTATACAAGACGATAATCTAACCAGTCTGGACCTGTGGGACAGAGTTATGGGAATGCAGCGAAC
>NW_019722887.1:0-181 GCF_002891405.2 Cryptotermes secundus | reverse complement strand
ATTTGTCTGATAAATTTCCTATCCAGAATGGTCTAAAACAAGGAGATGCTTTATCGCCACTCCTTTTCAACTTTACCTTAGAATATGCAATTAAGAAGGTCCAGGGAAACTAGGTGGGACTAAAATTAAACGGGATACATCAGCTGTTGGTCTACGGCGATGATGTGAATCTACTGGGTGA
>NW_019722886.1:0-412 GCF_002891405.2 Cryptotermes secundus | reverse complement strand
ACCTACACAGAAGAATTTGGTCGACAGACCTGCTTTAATCTTCTAAAAAAATTTGTAAGATGAGGTTATAGGCCTCAATCCAAAAAGCAGAGACAAACATATTTATACACTGGCACAGCTTGCTTACTTACTTACTTACTTATGGAGCGGAGCCCTTCTTGAGAAGCGGCCAATTGTGCAGCTACTCACAAACTTCCCAGCATTTTATGAAACATGACGGTTCATTATTACTGTGTTCTCAAGGGCCCTCCACTGGTCCCCATTCTGAGCCAGATCAATCCAATCCATATCATTCCATCCTATCTCTCTAAGATACGTTTTAATGTTGTCCACCCACCTATGTCTTGGTCTTCCCACTGATTTTACTACCAATATCCTATATGCATTCCTCTTCTCCTCCATTTGTACTACA
>NW_019722885.1:0-422 GCF_002891405.2 Cryptotermes secundus | reverse complement strand
CTTTGCGATGCTAGCTTGGTAGCTTTGTGTTGCTAGCTTGCTAGCATAGCGCTGCTAGCTTGCTAGCCATGCGTTCCTACCTTGCTAGCTTGGCGTTACTAGCTTGCTAGCTTTGCGCTGCTAGCTTGGTAGAATTGCTTTTCTATCTTGTTAATTTGCGTTGTAAGCTTGCTAGCTTTGCGCTGCTAGCTTGGTAGAATTGCTTTTCTATCTTGTTAATTTGCGTTGTAAGCTTGCTAGCTTTGCGCTGCTAGCTTGGTAGAATTGCTTTTCTATCTTGTTAATTTGCGTTGTAAGCTTGCTAGCTTTGCGTTGCTTACTTGCTTGCTTTTCGATTCTTGCTTGCTAACTGTACGTTGCTATCTTGCTAGTTTTCGTTGCTAGCTTTGTATACTTGCGTTGCTAGCTTGCTAGGTTTGCGT
>NW_019722884.1:0-497 GCF_002891405.2 Cryptotermes secundus | reverse complement strand
AAGATTTCTTCTTAATAAATGGAAATCTGTCCGAATTATTGACGAATTATACTTTATAATAGGGAATTTTAAGACAATATTCATTGATTTATTCCATTTTTCAAAACATTGTCAAAATTCATCTTTTGAAATGCTTGACAGCGCCTCCGTCGTTTTTTCCTTCACCTCAGCAACATCAGCAAAACGCTTTCCTTTCATGTCTCTTTTCATTTGAGGAAACAAAAAAATCACACGGGGCAAGATCAGGTGAGTATGGAGGGTGAGGAACAGGGGTCATACCATCTTTGGTCAAGAATTGTCGTATAGACAGGGCTGTGTGAGCAGGGGCATTGTCATGATGGAAAAACCAGTCACCCGACTGCCACAAATCTGGCCGCTTCCTCCGCAAACTGTTGCACAATCTTTTCAAAACTTCCAACTAGAAAGCTTGGTTAACTGCCTGATCCTGCGGAACAAACTCTGAATGGGCGACTCCTCTCACATCGAAAAAAAAAAAA
>NW_019722883.1:0-426 GCF_002891405.2 Cryptotermes secundus | reverse complement strand
ACAAAAACATGTCTCCTACCTTAAGTATTCGAAGTACGGCGAATTTACCCTACTGCGAGGGAAGGTATAAATGTGCTGCTTCAGGTGATCCCATAGAAAACATCCATGGGAGTAAGATCCGGCGATTGATGAGGCCATGCAATCGGCTCTCGATGCCCAATATATCTTAGTGGATATGTCGCGTTCAGCTACTGCCAGACATCTTCCCCGTGCTGAACCACAACCTCTACCTCACAGCTATGGGCAGCCCAGGTAGAACAGTTTCCAGAAAGTCATGACATCGATGAATCAGCCTGTCAGGTAGCACATAATGTGCCCGGCGATTTCAGCCCGAACGAAGGCGCCGAAGCGGAATTGATATGCATGTTTGCGGATATAAGAATTATCCCGTGTCCAGTGGTGGTGGTTGTGGGCGCTGAACACGCT
>NW_019722882.1:0-478 GCF_002891405.2 Cryptotermes secundus | reverse complement strand
ATTCATGTATCGTGGGCAAGCTAAATATGCTAGCTAAACTATTGTGATCAGTTATTTGTACTGTCCTGAGAGTTATTGTAGGCAAGCTGAAAGTGTTAGCTGAATTATTGTGATCTATTAATTGTACTGTCCTGAGAGTTATTGTAGGCAAGCTAAAATTGTTAGCTGAACTATTGTGATCTATTACTTGTACTGTCCTGAGAGTAATTGTAGGCAAGCTAAAAATGTTAGCTGAACTATTGTGGTCTATTATTTGTACGGTCCCGAGAGTTATTGTACTGTACCATATTATACTTCTTATATTAAACTTTTGTTCTGCTTGGACATCTCTTGTATCTCGGGGACTTATTTAGACGCAACAACGAGAACTAGGAGACGGAAGCGGCCCCCCTCCGGCAGGAGAAAATGTAAAATGGGGAGTGTCAGCTCATATATGGTAGCAGAGCGTGGTTTAACTGTGTGTCCCTAGTTCTGGTTT
>NW_019722881.1:0-478 GCF_002891405.2 Cryptotermes secundus | reverse complement strand
TCTTTAGAGGTCACTTTTTCCACCCCAGAGTTTCGCAGTATGTTGGTTTTGCTTTGCTTTACGTTAGAACTAATAAAGAGATGTTTTCAAATTCACCGTGCATGTTGCTTTCGCGATCTCACTTTGGCTTCACTGTAAACCAAGGATGGAAAGGTGACTTCTACTGGAGTACACATATTTCCGAAATCCGTTTTTATTGCAGGTAAAAAGTTAAAGATATCCCTGTAACAGGCCATAAATGTCCATAGAGTTGTGAGACGTTGAGGCTCCCTCATTTCCTCTAGACAGTCGGCTTACAGGTGGCGGTAAGTTTGTCAGCTTTACGCGCCGGCCGCCCATTACCCCCAGGAAGATTCTTGGTACTCATTTCTGTTAGGGGCTGAGTCTACCGCAGGGCCATAGTGCTGCTGGAAGGTTTAGGTAAATTTAAAAAAGTCCACCTCATCGGGACTCGAACCTGCGACCTTCCGGCTTTTAA
>NW_019722880.1:0-391 GCF_002891405.2 Cryptotermes secundus | reverse complement strand
TTGCTTTGCTAGCTTCATAGATTTCTAGTTTTGCGTTGCTATCATGCTAGCTTGGCGTTGTCAGCTTGCTAGATTTGCGTTTCTTGCTTGCTAGCATTTGTTTCTAGCTTGCTAGCTTTGCGTTGTTAAATTGGTAGCTTTGCATTCCTAGCTTGTTAGCTTTACGTAGCTAGCTTGCCAGCTTTGCGTTGTTAGTTTGCTAGATTGCAAAGATTTGTGATGTTAGCTTTCTAGCTTTTTGTTTCTAGACTTCTAGATTGCTAGATTTATGTTGCTAGCATACTAGTTTTGCGTTGCTATCTTAATAGATTTCCGTTGCAGCTTGCTATCTCTGCGTTGCTAGCTGGCTAGCTTTGAATTCCTAACTTCAATCTTTGCGTTACTAACTTGC
>NW_019722879.1:0-934 GCF_002891405.2 Cryptotermes secundus | reverse complement strand
TAGCAACGCCAAGCTGGCAAGGTAACAACGCAAATCTAGCAAGCTAACAACACAAAGTAGCAAGTTAGCAACTCAAATCTATCAAGATATCAACGGAAACTAGCGAGCTAGCAACGCAAACAAGCAAGCTAACAACCCAAATTTAGCAAGCTAGCAACGCAAATCTAGCAAGCTAGGAACGCAAAGCTAGCAAGATAGCAACGCAAAACTTGCAAGCTACCATCGCAAAGATAGCAATTTAGATAAGCAAAGCAAGCCAGCAAGCAAGCAAAGCATAGCTATAAAGATCGCAACGCAAAGCTATCAAGATAGCAACGCAAAGCTAGCAAGCTTTCAACGCAAAACTAGAAAGCTAGAATCGCAAAGCTAGAGAGCTAGCAACGAAAAGCTAGCAAGATACCAACGCAAATCTAGCAAGCTTGAAAAGCAAATTAAGCAAGCTAGCAACGCAAAGCTGGCAAGTTAGCAACGCAAATCTAGCAAGCTAACAACGCAAAACTAGGAAGCTATAAACACAAAGCTAGAAAGATGGCAACGCACAGCAAGCAAGGTAACAATTCAAAGCTAGCAAGCTAGCAACACAAAGCTAGCAAGCCAGAAACGCAAAGCTAGTAAACTAGCAACGTGAAGATAGGAAGTTACCAACGGAAAGCAAGCAAGATAGCAACGCAAAGCTAGCAAGTTAACAACGAAAATCTAGCAAACTAGCTAGCTAGCAAGCGATGAACGCAAAGCCAGCAATATCGCAACGCCAAGATAGAAAGAAAGCAAAACCAAGCTAGCAATCTTTCTAGGCAAAGCTAGCAAGCTAGCAACGCAAAGCCAGAATGATAGCAACGAAAAGCTAGCAAGCTATCAACCTAAACCTAGCAAGCAAGATACACAAACAAGCAAGAAAGCAAGTAATCAAGTAACGCAAAGTTATCAAGATAGC
>NW_019722878.1:0-445 GCF_002891405.2 Cryptotermes secundus | reverse complement strand
GGCGTATTCAGTAACGAAACACGTTACAATATATTTCTATTTTGAAGTGCGGCCCGGGACTCTTATTTATATGGCACAGATGGCCCTCTGTACAAGTTGAGTTTGACATGCCTGCTTTAGAGCAATGTGTCTTTCTGTATGACACTTATGCTAGTAAGTGCCAGTAAAATTTTGTGATGAAAGAGTTCTCAGGAAGAAAACAATTCACAATTTGGTGAATAAACTTTGATTAATAAGGCTCTTAAGTGACAAAAAACAAAAGAATAAGTGCCCAGTGTTCAATGTTTACCTCAAGGAGAATGGAGTGTCACAGGAGAGTGCAAGAAGGGCAACACAACTGCTGCAGCTTAAACCACATAAGACAATAGTAATCCTTGCCTTGCAGCTGTGCGATCCAGCTCGGAGGGTTTATTTCTGCAGTTGGTTTTTACAGTGTATCACTGAA
>NW_019722877.1:0-464 GCF_002891405.2 Cryptotermes secundus | reverse complement strand
CGAGTCTTGAAGAAAACTTGAATACTGGCTAATGTGTAAACCACCGGTCAAGAAGTTGTGGATACATGGTCGTAAGACAATTTCAGACGTAATTTCCCACTGTGTTTATATAGTTACAGGAAAATCAGTCTCATTTCCATGTTACCTTATTATGAAATGCACCGTTTGGAGAGATGGGAGATATAAAGCCTTTTGTCTGGGGGCTTACATCCACTCTGCTGTTCGACTTGCATGTCCGGCAAGCTGAAGTGCTTCCACGCTGTTGGCGATAATGTAGCGATTGGAGAGGGATTTGTCGCATGGATAGTGTGAGTGGAAGCAGACACGCGCCCTCCCAAGTTCTGCAATATTTTTCACTGGCTTTACAGACACCTTGGACCCTGACCTCTGATTTCATGATCATGCTACACACTGTAGGGCTCCTCGGACGAGTGATCAGCTCGTCACAAGAACTCTACCTAAAC
>NW_019722876.1:0-467 GCF_002891405.2 Cryptotermes secundus | reverse complement strand
GGGGCACGCGGTAGCGTAGTTGGTTGAGGCGCTATGCCACAAGCCGGAAGGTCTCAGGATCGAATCCCGATGAGGTGGATTCTTTCAACTGACCTCATCCTTCCGGCCGCACTATGGCCCTGGTGTCGACTTATCCTCTAACAGAAATGAGTACCACGAATATTCGTAGGGAATAATTGGCGGCCGGGGCCGGCTGACAGCCTTACCGCCATCTTTGAGCCGACTGTCTAGAGAAATGTGGGAGCCTCTACGTCTCACAACCCTATGGGTTCTACGGCATGTTACAGGGATAGTTTTACTTTTTTCTTTTACCTCGGATTCCTGTTAAGTTGAACTACACTGAAACAGTGATATTCACCGTACGTTAATATAATGAATATAAGTTACATTCGCATTGGTTAATGTTCTGTTTTGTGCCATCATGGCTCTGTATAAGGTGTGCTTGATTCAGTAAACAAACTGTTTCC
>NW_019722875.1:0-356 GCF_002891405.2 Cryptotermes secundus | reverse complement strand
GTGCCACATTTTCAGAACATCTGTTTCCTATCTTTATGTCATGATCTTGCGCTCTATTTTGGTGACGAGACAGTAACATATACTTAGTTTTCTCTGTGTTTACTTCTAGACCAACCTCTTTACTTGCGTCAATTAAAGTTTGTGTGTTTTTTTATGATATCTACATTATCACCCAGTAGATTCACATCATCGGCGTAGACCAACAGCTGATGTGTCCCATTTAATTTCAGTCCCACCTGGTTTCCCTGGACCTTCCTAATTGCACATTCAAAGACAACGTTGAAAAGGAGTGACGATAAAGCATCTCCTTCTCTTAGACCTTTCTGGATAGGAAATTTATCAGACAAATGTTTACC
>NW_019722874.1:964-1216 GCF_002891405.2 Cryptotermes secundus | reverse complement strand
TCTGTTAAACTCTACATATTCTATGAAACCTGGAATATACTACGAAATTTATAGTGGACGTATATGCATTTTTCCGAAATACCTATATTTGAAAACGCTCTCAAGATATCACAATTATCTTGATTTACTCTTAAAATTTCCAAAAGTTTTCAACATATCTCAAGGACATATATATGCTTCATATGATAGGTATCCACCCCACAATACTAGCGCTCAAATAGCAGATAGGGAAAATCATTGATTACGATCTGA
>NW_019722874.1:0-687 GCF_002891405.2 Cryptotermes secundus | reverse complement strand
GACTACTGCGCATCGATCTATACTTTGGAGGTGGCCAAGTTCGATAATTTATGCTAATGTTAGGTTGTGATTGTACATTATTATAGGTGTGCGCAAACGACTTCTGCGCATCGTTATGATCAGTTAGGCACGGTTTGGCCGTCGGCAATATCTTACGATTTAATGCATATGACAGCGTATTAAATCATATTTTTACGGGACATTTTATTTCCGAAATTTCTCACGTCATAAAATCTTGCATAATTTTTCTGTTAAACTCTACATATTCTATGAAACCTGGAATATACTACGAAATTTATAGTGGACGTATATGCATTTTTCCGAAATACCTATATTTGAAAACGCTCTCAAGATATCACAATTATCTTGATTTACTCTTAAAATTTCCAAAAGTTTTCAACATATCTCAAGGACATATATATGCTTCATATGATAGGTATCCACCCCACAATACTAGCGCTCAAATAGCAGATAGGGAAAATCATTGATAACGATCTGAACCTAACAATATATAATTCAACATAAAAAAGAACACTTCACTAAATATCTTCTGGACTAAACTATAAAATACCATTACAAGACTGTCAGCTGTAACAACCCGAGCAATCCTGTAAACAATGTCACTCTCTAAGTAGTTTAATTGATGGAAAGAAGATAATTCCCTGATCCCCTATACTACTCCCTAGC
>NW_019722873.1:0-515 GCF_002891405.2 Cryptotermes secundus | reverse complement strand
GCTTAATGCTAGGCCTAGATGAAGGAAATTGCAAACTTTCTCTAGTTGAATGAATTGAATTTACTATTTTGGGCTTAAACACTATTGTGGTACATGGGTTGTTATCTTTCCACCATTTAAGGAAATTAGGGCATCTTCTACGGCAACATTTGCAGCAACAACAGTAACAAAAAATGACCAAAATTAAACATGTAGTAATCATTCCTACATAATACAAAAATGACAAATGAGAATCTATATTGGAGTGCTTCAGTTTTAGCTCTTCCTCTGATATGAGTTTCTCTACCTCCTCTACTCTGTAACTTGCTAATTTTAAGTCATCAGGATGACTGACGACACCTTTTATCGGTAGATCCAAATGCAGTTTGTTTAGTTTTATATTTCTTTCTTCAGGCAAGCAACAGTCATATTCAAGGGCTAGGGGTGGAATAATATCCTCGCTTGTATTGTTGGAAGCAACGGTAGCATGCGCCTGAATGAGAACCTTGCTCCCGTAGCCCTTACACAAGCCGTGC
>NW_019722872.1:0-529 GCF_002891405.2 Cryptotermes secundus | reverse complement strand
TATTTCAAAGTTCAATTTGTAGAGCCTTTTTTTTTTGTCCTCTCTTTGCCACAGCACACACTTTATTTGTCTTGTTCTCTATCACTTTTGAGGTTTTGCTGTGTGAATGCAAATAAAAACCTTTATCTAGGGCCGTACCCAGAGAGAAAAGATCTGTACACATGTCCGGTACATACAATACATCTGTGATGCTTAGGTTTATATATTCAGTACCCATGTATGACTTAACATTAACTGTACCTACTCCAATTGCCTTGAGTGGTTTTCCGTCTCCTCTCTTCACCTCTTTTTGTATCTTGAGTTCGGAGTAGGTGTCGAACATGTTTATATTTTTGCATATGTGCTGTGTGGCTCCACTATCTCAATACCAAGCAGTGTTGATTGGATGGCAGTTTACATCATGACTGCTATATTGTCTTGGCTAGTTGAACTTGTCCAGTTCTCCTGTCTGTTTGAGTTTCCACCTTGATTTTTCTTCTTTCTGTACCAGCAGTCAGCCAGCCAGTGCCCTTTTTTCTTGCAGTAATTA
>NW_019722871.1:0-706 GCF_002891405.2 Cryptotermes secundus | reverse complement strand
TCTCGGGAGGTATTAAGAACGCAACAGCAAGAACTAGGAGACGGATGCGGTGTCTTCCCCTTGGTAGGAGGAAAGGTAAAGAGGAGAGGGTCAGCTCAACATATTACTTGCATCTGCCCTTTCACAGCCAACAGCTCGGATTCGGTCTCTCTCTGTACTTGCCCTACAAGATTGATCAGCCGCCGGGCTTCTGAATCTAAGTTTGCCGCAAATTCTATCTTCGTTTCTTGGTTTTTCGATTCAAAACTTCTAATTAAATTTTCATTCTCTACTTTTATGTCTTTCCCGATTCTGCTAATCTCCGCCTTGACACTTTCCTGGTTAACATGCAGATCTGCTCTAACGCTGTTAGTATCTGATTTAATACTGCTGATGTTTCCATTATTAGTACTGAGATCTGCCCTAACGCTGTTAATGTTTTCATTGGTAGCACTAAGGATTTGCCGAATCGCTGCCATGAACCCTACACGCATCTGCTCAACATTGCCAGTTTCTTTGTCAGAAAGTTCTCTTGAGGGTGTCTGAATGACTTTTTGCTGTGAAGTCTGAAGACTTTCACTTTCGTCTACTACACTGCATAATCCTACACGCTGGTCACTCGGTGTACAGCTGACTTTCTCCCCTGCCGGTGAATCCTGACTCTCCTGACAAGTTTCTGCCTTACGGCTTCGGAGTGATCGACTCACCATTGTTGGACTGGGTACTA
>NW_019722870.1:0-881 GCF_002891405.2 Cryptotermes secundus | reverse complement strand
TAGATTTCCGCAGAAGACTACTGCGCATCCATCTATACTTTGGAGTTGGCTATGTTCGATAATTTATGCTAATGTTAGGTTGTGATTGCTCATTATTATAGGTGTGCGCAAGCAAATTCTGCGCATCGTTATAATCAGTTAAGCACGGTTTGGCCGTCGGCAATATCTTACGATTTTATGCATATGACAGCGTAGTAAATCATATTTTTACGGGACAATTTATTTCCGAAATTACTCACGTCATAAACTCTTGCATAATATTTCTGTTAAACTCTACATAATCTATGAATCCTGGAATATACTACGATATTTATAGTGGAAGTAAATGCATTTGTCCGAAATACTGATATTTCAAAACGCTCTCAATTGCATGATATCACAATTATCTTGATTTACTCTTATAATTTCCAAAAGTTTTCGACATATCTCAAGGACATACATGCTTCTTATGATAGGTATCCACCCCACAACACTAGTGCTCATAGAGTAGATAGGGAAAATCATTGATTACGATCTGAACCTAACAATATATAATACAACATAAACAAAAAAAGGAACACTTCACTGTATATCTTCTAGACTAAACTATAAAATACCATTACAAGACTGTCAGCTGTAACAACTCGTGCAATCCTGTAAACAATGTCATTCTCTAAGTAGTTTAATAGATGGAAAGAAGATAATTCCCTGATCCACTATACTATTTCCTAGCACATGTAAGCCTGTAAGATTAGATGGCAATAATGCAAACCTTTGTCTATCACCCCGAAATAAACATCTAACTTAGAAATCACTTGCATCATTCTTCAAGCTATTACACATTCTCTTCACAAAACTGAACATTTCACACTTTCATTTAACATGATTTCCAGCATAGCTCC
>NW_019722869.1:0-837 GCF_002891405.2 Cryptotermes secundus | reverse complement strand
TTCAGATGACATCATATGGTGAACATTTTTCATTGGTTCATATTTCATTGGGGGTACTTGACCTTGAACTTAAAAAAAAACACTGTTCCATGCTGTTACTGTAATGTTCTGAGGAGTCAGCAGGAACATGGTATCATTGATAGACCTGTATGGTTTCTCCCAGCATGGAACAAATTTCTCTGTGTATATCACAGTTGTAACTGCAGGCATGTAATATTCTCAAGTGTGTGTGCCATTCTCTATGCAGGCCCCCCAAATACAGGTTGAACCTCTCATATCTGGCACCCTTGGGACCAGACCAAAGCCTGACAACAGAACTTTTTGAATGTTCTCAAAATATTATGTGTTAGTGTTGTTACACAGTTTTAAGATATTGGTAAAGGGGAATATAGAGAGATGACATAGGGCAAGTTAGGGGTAAGAAGCAAAAGAAATACACAGCCAAACCCTGGCATTCACAGTGTATGCACTGTTCCTTGACTGATTATGTAAATAAACAGCTGTGAATTGATCTAGCATTGGTTTGTTTGCAGGAAGTGGTTGTCTGGCAAACTAAGCTTGTTTGAGGCCAGAGGTGGTTCTGAATTATGGAATACCAAATTTGAGAGTTCTGGCCCGTAACTGGATGCAGTTTGGTATATGTCTGATACATTAATACATTTTACTTTGCAGCTATTGCATGGTCCCCACACCATCGTGGGCTCCTGGCAACTGGTGGCGGTGCAGCTGATCGGTGCATCCATATCTGGGATTCGCTCACAGGACAAGCAGTGAAGCATGTGGATACTGGGACTCAGGTTTCTAATGTCGCCTGGTCAAAAGATTCCCATGAACTGG
>NW_019722868.1:236-502 GCF_002891405.2 Cryptotermes secundus | reverse complement strand
GGTTAGGTTACGTTACGTCAACTTAGGTTAGGTTAGATCAATTTATGTTAGGTTAGGGTATGTTAGATTTGTACAGTAGACATGTGCTCTTCTATCAGTTACTGAGCGGTACACGTCTCTTCTCTTAAATTAGGAGAGGTGAGGTGAATTGCGGTGTGGTGAGGTGAGATGACGTGATTTGACATGACGTGACTTGGCGTGACATTCCGTGACTTGCCGTGATTACGCGTGACTTGGCCTGATTTTACTTGAATTGGCGAGACTTG
>NW_019722868.1:0-135 GCF_002891405.2 Cryptotermes secundus | reverse complement strand
TTGCCTGACCTAACTTGACTTGAGTCGAAGTGAGACCTGGCGAGGCTAGGCTAGGTTAGCTTAGGTTACGTTACGTCAAGATAGGTTAGATTAGGTTACGTCAAGTTAGGTTAGGTTAGGTTGTTTTAAGTTATG
>NW_019722867.1:0-500 GCF_002891405.2 Cryptotermes secundus | reverse complement strand
AATCCTACTTGACCAGACCCGGGATCGAACCCGGGCCGCTCCGGTGGGATCCCACCGACTAACCGCTTGAGCTATGGCGCGGCCCTAGTCATATCTAACTTAGTCTGTACTTATTCATACGACATGAATTACTCACTGCCTGTGTATAAATACTTGTATATCATATGAGATATGCCACCGTGTAGTCTTGTGGGTGCTTAGCTGCAAGGAATCACATCACAGACCAGAGACAATCTCACTATTCCTGCGTAACGTACATCTCAGTTTTAATCTTTTTCTCCGTAATTAAAATAGTGTGTACGATCACACAATGGATTGGTCATATGACGTATGAAATCTATTCTAGTTTATCTAGTTCTGAAACATAACCTAGTATCCCACGAATGTACGCTCATAAAATGCCAACTTGCATTTTGTATCTCCCTCAGAACTTGAATGACGTCCATTTTTTTTCGTGGCACTACAGCCCCAGGGGCCCTAGGCCTACCTCCATGAACTTC
>NW_019722866.1:0-381 GCF_002891405.2 Cryptotermes secundus | reverse complement strand
GCTTTGCGTTGCTAGCTTGCCAGATGTGCGTTGCTTGCTTGCTAGGTTTGCGTTTTTAGCGTGCTAGCTTTATTTGCTAGCTTTCTAGATTTTCAGTTATCTTGCCAGCTTTGCGTTTTTGCTTTCCACCTATGCGTTGTAAACTTGCCAGGTATGCGTTGTTAGCTTGCCAGCTTTGCGTTGGTAACTTGCTAGTTTTGCGTTGCTAGCTTGCTAGCTTCCATTTGCTAACTTGCTAGCTTTGTGTTGCTATCTTGGTAGCCTTGCGTTGCTAGGTTTCTAGATTTGCGATGCCCGCTTGATAGATTTGCGTTGCTAAATTGCTAGCTTGATGTAGCTAGCTTACTAGCTTTGAGATGCTAGCTCGTTAGTTTTGCGTTG
>NW_019722865.1:0-229 GCF_002891405.2 Cryptotermes secundus | reverse complement strand
TCCTGCTCTTGCCAGTTGATTGGCAATTTCATTCCCTTCAATTCCCGTCTATCACAGTACCAAAATCACTTGTATCCTGTTATGTTCAGCCTACTTCATTAGGGATTCTTGGTAGACCGAGACCAATTTAGTGAGTTGATGTGTTAATTGTCAAGTGCTTTCATTGTGGCTTGACTTTTTGACGGAGTACAGTTGCACCTACTTTCATAGCCTGTGTCTGTAGCTTCTG
>NW_019722864.1:0-818 GCF_002891405.2 Cryptotermes secundus | reverse complement strand
TTTTTTTTGTTATCTTGTCGACGTATATATAGGCTTCAACACACGCGTCATGTAACTAAATCTCGCCTATTTGTAAGACTCCTTCAAGCACCCGAGAGAGCACAGTCCCACGTCACATATCTTGCATTTCAACTGCCTTTCAATTTCATCATTTTCCAAACAACGTTTCATTGCCACTGTATGATAAAATGAAACTACAATATTCAAATTCACTGTGATCTCACAGAAAAGTGAATTTTCTCTGTATCTCAGCTACGATACAAGCGTTTGGTTGCAATCATAGAAAGGACAATATTCTCTTGCAGCTTCAATGGCAGGGCTTGGCACTGAATTAGGGAACAATGAATATTCCCTGTACAGCCTTTCTAGAAAGGCCATATTATCACTTTTCTGTCCTTTAGTCAAAACACTGTGATATCTGAAGGGTGTAACAAAGAGTTGAAACTTGCCAGCAGAGTTCCAAATTACTTTATTGCTTCCAGCTTGTTTATGGCACCAGAGAATGCAAAAATATCTCAAGTGTTACAATCAGGAGTGATTTTATAATGGAGAACTGATATATGAAGACGTGGGAAACTATTTTTACAGTACGCATCATAATTACAAGAAGTACTTTATAATTTCTTGTCTATATATTTCCAAACGTTACGTTATGATATGCCACACTGTGTTCTTTGCTGATAAAAACAAAGTTAAGTCCATTTATCATAAAAATTGTATTATAACATTTTCCAATATAGTGCAAGCGCCATAACAGGAAAGGGCATTTAAATGCGCACCAGCAGCGGCATTTAAATAAACACCGGCCAGCTCAAGCT
>NW_019722863.1:0-836 GCF_002891405.2 Cryptotermes secundus | reverse complement strand
TCTAGCTACACAATTCCTGCAAGCTTGCAACGACAAACTAGCAAGATAGCAATGCAAAGTTAACAAGCTTTCAACGCAAAGCTACGAAGCTATCAACGCAAAGCTACCAAGCTAGCAACGCAAAGCTAGCAAGCTAGCAACTCAAAGCTAGCAAGCAAGAAACGTCAAGCAAGCAAACATGGCAAAACTAGCAAGATAGCAACGAGAAGCTAGGAAGCTTGCAAGGGGAACCTAACAAACTAGAACGCAAAGCTAGCAAACTAGAAACGCAAAGCTAGCATGCCAGCAACGCAAAGCTTGCATGCTAGGAACGCAAAGGTAGGAGGCTAGCAACGCAAAGCTGGCAAACTACCAACGCAAAGTTATCAAGCTAGCAACGCAAAGATAGCAAGCTAGCAATGCAAAGCTAGCAAGCTAAATCGCAAAATCTAGAAAGCTAGAAACGCATAGCTAGCAAGCTAGCAACGAAAATCTTGCAAAATAAGAACGCAAAGTTAGCAGGCTTGAAACAAAATCTAGCAAAGTAGCAACGCCAAGCTAGCAAGGCAAAGCTAGCAAGCTAGCGTCGGAAAGCTAGCAAGCTATCAACTCAAAGCTACCTTGCTAGCAAAGAAAAGCTATCAAGATAGCAACGCAAAGCTAGCAATTAAGAAACCAAGCAAGCAAGCATCGCAAAACTAGCAAGGTTGGAAGCTAGCAACGCTAAGCTAGCAAGCTAGCAACGCAAAGTTTGGAAGTTAGCAACGCAAATCAAACAAGCTAGCAACGCAAAGATAGCAAGCTAGATCGCCAAGCTAGCAAGCTGGCAACGCAAAGATAGCAAGCTAGCAACGCAA
>NW_019722862.1:0-230 GCF_002891405.2 Cryptotermes secundus | reverse complement strand
ACGCCACTTTATTTGAAGTTGGGGGCCATTCAAATTAGTGGTGACTAGTCTGTAGTTAAGTTTGTGTAGCTTTCTGTAGTCATGCCGAAAGTGAAAGTAAGACAGAAAACTAAATTACGAGTACAGCTGTATCAGCGGGAGTTCAAAGGAGAGATGATAAGCACGGATAACAAAATTCTTTATTTCCGAGCATGTGAGAAAACAGTTGGTTGTGAAAAACACTTTCAAGT
>NW_019722861.1:0-696 GCF_002891405.2 Cryptotermes secundus | reverse complement strand
TTAGTCCTCTGTAAAGTCTTGATATGGCCATGTCACCATCCACTGCTCTACACTGCAACCAAGGCTATTTATGGGCAAATGAGGTGCAAGATATGAAGAAAAAAAGCACTCATGAATTAGACTGCTCCAATACAGTGATGTCGGTTTCTTGGGACTAGTTTCATGGTTTATTCTCAATGTTACAAACAGCTGAGAACTGTATAAGTCTCAATTGTCATGGTTCATATATCCCTTAAATTGCATTCCACTCACAAAGTGAAGCATCAAAACAGCCTCATCATTTCCCAAACAGCTGTAATTCAGATGACATTAACTTCAAAACACTGACAAAGTTTTGTATTATTTTAAACAAAGAACTGAAAGAATTACCTCTCCTTTCACCCTCTTGATAAACAAATTCAAGCAACACAGTCTTATCGCCTCTGTTATCCTGCTTGGATCATCTCATTATCCTACTTTCCTATTTCCCCATACCTCCTTTAAGTCTATCATCAAGCACCTGTGTAATGTGAGGTTCTTGTGGCAGCAATCAGGAATAGCATACTGTCTTCAGGGATGTCATGCTGCATACTCTGGAAGAAGTTCATCATCAGACTGTGTGCCATCATATCGCAGAAGACTCTTTGTTAAGTCATTGATTTTGCAAAACTAATCTTTCACACTGACTGATTGATACAATTATGAACTCATTCTCAT
>NW_019722860.1:0-692 GCF_002891405.2 Cryptotermes secundus | reverse complement strand
TTACAAGATTTGAGGCTTTCACGGCGGTGACTATGAAGAAAGCAGAAATCNATCTCAGATTTCTTATACTTTTTCTTCTACCCTGAAGATGGGGGCGATACGTTCCTCCGAAACGTCGGTTAACACCACATATACACGGTGCCAAATCCCAGAAGACTGCTTTCTTCAATTTATTTACAAGTGTGGTTTAGAAAGACTTTGTTAAAATTTAGAATCAATTTGGTTCGTGTCCACCATACTGCCTCTCTTTAAAGAAAGCTGAGTATCTACCACTTCGTGGTTCCATTGTTTGATAAATAGGACTCTTGAGTGTCCTCCTGCCATTTGTGCCGTGCTGACATTGTAATGCTATTGTATGTATGTATTGATAGTGACCAATCACATTGTAATAGTAGTAGTTTCCGCTTGTACTGACATATCCTTCTGAAGATGGTCTCTCAGACATTTCAAGGACAAAAGATTAAAAAGGGGGGGGAAAAATTATCAGTCACACTGCACAAAGTGGGTAACCTTTTATAATAACCTGAATATTAAACGTTTTAATAGTGGTTTGTAATTAACTGTTGTGCTGACGGCCCCTTTGATATGTGATACGCAACATAATATAGAAAATAAAAAGATTTTTATATTACATTTTGTATCACTGGATCACTATTCAGAACATATGTATACATTGTTCATACATGATCACA
>NW_019722859.1:0-501 GCF_002891405.2 Cryptotermes secundus | reverse complement strand
TGGACATCAATAATTAAGGGAGGGTGATATGGATCAGGCTTGACCGAATCAGAGTAAGAAGGACTAGGCTTTAGATCGGTGAGATTATNAAGTAAGTTATGGTTGTCAACAGCTACAGCATACTGCCGAAGGCCAAGGAGACATGCGGAGGTGTATATAGCATCCCCTTTAAGTTTAGCATAGTAGTGACAGTTGGGCAGAGGTGACCCACGCACCCAGTTAAAACCAGGAACATTGAAGTCTCCTAATAAAACAACACGAAAGCTATTGGTGTCAAGCATGTTTTCAAGAAGGTGAAAATAATCAATAATGACTCCCGGTGGAGTGTCAGGAGAGAAATAGTGATTGCCAATAAGCACGTTGTGGCTGTCAACTGTGGGAATCTCAACCCATACACATTCAGAGCAGAGTTCTAGATCATACCTGCGCCTGCAGGAACCCAAGCTGGAGGAAATCGCTGTTAAGACACCACCACCACGAGCTTTGCTGGTGGATACCCGG
>NW_019722858.1:280-812 GCF_002891405.2 Cryptotermes secundus | reverse complement strand
TTTTTTAAATACAGTAAAATTCAGTTACATACATTTTTTGTTGTTAACTTCTCGACGTATATACAGGCTTCATCACACTTGCCATGTAACTGAAGCTCGCCCACGTCACATATGTTGCATTTCAACTGCCTTTCAATTTCATCATTTTCCAAACAACGTTTCATTGCCATTGTATGAGAAAATGAAACTACAATATTCAAAATCACTGTGATCTCACAGAAAAGTGAATGTTCTCTGTATCTCAGCTACGATACAAGCGTTTGGTTGCAACCATAGAAAGGACAATATTCTCTTGCAGCTGCAATGGCAGGGCTTGGCACTGAATAAGGGAACACTGAATATTCCCTGTACTGCCTTTCTAGGGAAGCCATATTATCACTTTTCTGTCCTTTAGTCAAAACACTGTGATATCTGAAGAGTGTGACAAAGAGTTGAAACTTGCCAGCAGAGAACCAAATGACTTTATTGCTTCCAGCTTGTTTCTGGCACCAGAGAATGCAAAAATAACTCAAATGTTACAATCAGGAGTAAT
>NW_019722858.1:0-243 GCF_002891405.2 Cryptotermes secundus | reverse complement strand
ACAGTACGCATCATAATTACAAGAAAAAATTCAAAGTACTTTATAATTTCTTGTCTGTATATTTCCAAATGTTACGTTATGATTTGCCACACTGTGTTCTTTGCTGATAAAAACAAAGTTAAGTCCATTTATCATAAAAATTTTATTATAGCATTTTCCAATATAGTGCAAGCGCCCTAACAGGAAAGGGCATTTAAACGCGCACCAGCAGCGGCATTTAAATAAACACCGGCCAGCTCAAGC
>NW_019722857.1:0-1621 GCF_002891405.2 Cryptotermes secundus | reverse complement strand
CCTCGCCTTCCGGCCAGCCGTCTGGCATTTAACCTAGGTATCTAATCTTACAAGAATCCTACTTACTACCTAGCAAAATGAGCAAAGCAATAAGATAAACCGAAGTGAAATGGAAAGTTTCATGCAGGTGGGGCAAGGCCAAACTTTGAGCTGTAGCGCCAAAAGGAAAAAAAAAATCACAAAGAAATCAATTCAGGGAATGTCTCTCACCACACAATTTAGAACCATTTACCTTCCTGTCTGCCGTGTAAAATGTAAAGAATAAAGAATAATATTACCTGCTTCTTAAATGGATGTGAAACTTCTGTTTGTGGGAAGTCGATGTATGAAGAGAAAACCACTGGTTGAAGTGTTCTATAATATTTTTATGTCTGCACAGTATACTAAGACGCACTTGAAGAATTGAAGATTAATAATATAAAAACAACAGTGAACTATGTACCACCTTGAAAGTTCTGTTGAAACGCAATTCTGTTTTCTCAGCCGTTGCTAGGCAGCGAATGGTTTCTATCCTGCGATTGGCTAGCACTCGAGCCATTGTGTGTACTTCCCATAGTCACATATTATTTGTAGACCTTAAATAGCAACGACTGTTTACTCGCCGTTGCTAAGCAATGGTACCTGAGCTGTCACTGTAGCGTTTGCTTGCATGTGGGCAGTTCCCACAAATTCTTACATCAAGGAAGAAACATAGAGTCGTGTGCCGGGAAGCGATACTTCTAAGGAAACGCAACAACAGTAAGCCGTTGCCTAGGAATACCTCAAGCAACAAACGTTTCCCCGGAGACGAAAGGACAACAGAGGTTTCGCTGCATAAGAACGGGAAAATCAAACTGGTGATAAATGTGTAACATTTTCGCGGTAAAGGACAAAGTGAAGTCAGACACAGAAAATATAAGAGGCTTAAACTTGGCGGTAGTCAAGCTTACGACCATTCAAGTGCCAAAGTTTAGCCGCTCCTCCCCTTCGCTCTCGGCATCGTACATTTTACCCACTACTGTTTTTACTGTAGAGTAACCTCTAGGTCCCTTCCACTATTGCCGGTTTCGAGATCTTCATTCATGGCTAGTTCCGGTCCCTGCGTTCTTTCTATTGGATCTAGTTGGTCCGATGGCCCGTCCTGGGATCCTTCCCTCGAACGTAAGTCCATCTCATCTGACAAAATGTCCACAGTCCTACTTCGCAAAAGTTTTTGAGACATAGTTCCTAACCATTAGTATTATTTATTTGTAGCACCAACCTGTTTATTTGTTGTTAATTGCGCCTAGTTGTTTTGGTGTTTCACTGGGGAATTGCTGCTCCTGTCTTCGCAGAGACATCGTGCCGCGAGTTGGGCGCCATACTGTAGCCATCCTCCTTTCTTCTCTGCGCGACCGGTTGGTATGTGCTGGGTATAGCTGCTTGCCCCTGGTAGCTATACACGTTGCACGCTCCGCTGCCTTCCGGGTCGCCTTCCGCCGTTGTCACTTGTTACCTGTGCACACTCGGCTACTGGGTGTGCTATGAACCTTCGAACTTTATTTATTGTTGTGGCATGGGAATTTTTTCTCAGGATATTTACAGGCCTCGCTCAACGGGAACACAACCGTCTTACAGTGCATACATTTATTCACCTTACTCT
>NW_019722856.1:0-475 GCF_002891405.2 Cryptotermes secundus | reverse complement strand
GCTGCACAGTCACAACGGACTAAGTTCTTGTGTATTCCAAAACACAAAATGACTGCTCATGTTTCCTGAACTCCATATTTGCTACTACTGTCTTGTAGTGGCAAACCACAGCAACTATTCAGAGGATGGCTTGTTGCATTATCTGGAACAAGATAACACTGAGGTTCTGTTTTTTATTGTTGAGTTAAATACTGTCAGATGTTGCTCTATTATATGAGATATGCAGACTTCTTTTTTATTAGCCTTCCACACAAAAGGAGGTTTCTGTATGTTACTTCTTGAAATATCATGCCTTAATTTTTGATCTCTTCAATCATACCTTTATTTTCAAAGTTTTTAGCCAGCACATCTCTTGCCTTTTGCACAAGGGGTTCTGGTTGACAGTATGACAAATCTCTCCCATTTCACCGCCATTTACAATATTTGTGTAATATCCATCCAAAAGTAAATATATTTTGGCAGCCAAGGCTGCTAC
>NW_019722855.1:266-414 GCF_002891405.2 Cryptotermes secundus | reverse complement strand
TCCATTTGACTTTACAGGTGACCCTGCCTGATTGGCAGTAGCTGGCTAGAACACACTCACAATTAATACAGAATTACTCTGTGCTAAGCGCACAGACACAAATATAAGCACGCCTCATGGCAACCATTTGACTTACTGGGAATACAAC
>NW_019722855.1:0-210 GCF_002891405.2 Cryptotermes secundus | reverse complement strand
CAATGTACCAAGCTTAACCTCGCGACTCGATACAACCTTCATCAGGTCGCGAGGGCACTATTCCCCCTTCAGAATGCGCCCGGGGCCGAAACAGAATTTCACAACTCAATCAACCTAAACAGGACATTTAGAACTGGCGGTGTTGCCTGTCTGAAGGTATCGGGAAAAAGAGATCGAGGCATTCCTCATCACCACACAAGAAACCTCGGA
>NW_019722854.1:0-566 GCF_002891405.2 Cryptotermes secundus | reverse complement strand
GCGTTGCTAGCTTGCCAGCTTTGCGTTGCCAGCTTGCCAACTTTGTGTTTCTAGCTTGCCAGCTTTGCGTTTCAACCTTTTCACATTTGCGTTGCTAGCTTGCCAGTCTTGCGTTGGTAACTTGCCAACTTTTCGTTGCTAGCTTGCTAGATTTCCGTTACTAGATTGCTATCTTGCTAGATATGCGTTGCTAGCTTGCTACCTTTGCGTTGCTAGCTGGCTAGCCTTGCGTTTCTTGCTTGCTAACTTTTCGTTGCAAGGTTGCCAGCATTGCGTTGGTAACTTGTGAAATTGGCGTTGCTAGCTTTCAAGCCTTGGGTTGATAGTTACCTTGCTTTGCGTTGCTAGCTTTCTATATTGCTCGATACGCTTTGCTATCATGCTAGATTTGCTTTGCTAGATTTCTAGGAATGCGTTGCTATCTTGCCAGCTTTGCGTTGCTGGCTTGCCAGCTTTGCGTTGCTAGGTTGCCTGCTTTGCGTTTCTAGAATGCCAGCTTTGCATTGTTAGCTTTCCAGCAATGCGTTTCTTGCTTTCTAGCTTTGCGTTGCTAGCTTGACAGCTTT
>NW_019722853.1:0-495 GCF_002891405.2 Cryptotermes secundus | reverse complement strand
CCTAATGATCAGAGATCAAGTATATTTGAATGACATCTCCTACCTCTCAAAATATGGTCGATTCAATTGTGTGTCTTCCCATCAGGAGGTGTCCATTACATTTATGAATGTTACGGTGTGGGAATATTGTACTTTGACAATAAGAATTTTTGATGTGTCAAAGTTTATTACTTTAACTCCATTATCATTATGAATTTTGTGCAAACTCTCATTCCCAGTCGTTAGTTTGAAAATATCTTCCCTACCTACTTTGGCATTCAAATCTCCTATCAAAATTTTCATATGGTACCTTGGGAATTTATCAAATACTTGTTTTAGTTCTTCGTAGAACCTATCCTTATATCATCAATTTTATCTTTCGCTGGGGCATGCATACACAACTTTAAAGCTACATTGCAACAATCTGTTACTGCACATGTACCAGCTTAAGCAAAGTTAAATTTAACCCAAATTAACATACCGTTGTTTTGAGACATTCGTTGGTCTTCATACATT
>NW_019722852.1:0-658 GCF_002891405.2 Cryptotermes secundus | reverse complement strand
TTAGAGAATTACAGATGGGTCGTTTGAGATGCCCCAGACTGTATGACCACTTTTTTTTTTCTTCTGTGGCGCTACAGCCCCAATTTGGGCCTAGGCCTACCTCCATGAAACTCTCCGTTTCACTTCGGTTTACTAAATCTTACACATTCGGGAGGACTCCTTGGGCGAGTGATCAGCTCGACGCAAGGCCTCTACCTGTAGACAAACACAGAAAAACGCACACAAACATCCATGCCCTGAGTGGGATTCGAACCCATGATCTCGGCTTCCGAGCGAGCGAAGACAGTACATGCCTTAGACCGCTCGGCTACCGTGACCGACGTATGACCATTTGCTGACGGCACTAAAGTGGTGACGGACACATTTAAGGAACATTTAGAAATGCTGCAGCAGAAATTCAATAAGTATTTTGGAGAGAGTGTACAAGATTTCGACTGGCTTCGTGATCCATTCGTTGTGAATTCAGAACATCTTCCGATTAATATACAAGAGGAACTCGCAGATTTGAAAGCAGACAGAACATTGAAACTAAAACTTCTCGAAGTGCCTTTGGATACGTTTTGGTTGGCAATAACGAGTGGATACCCGGCTATCTCCGAGATGGCAGTTAACCTTTAATGTGTTATTGCCATTTTCAACTACATATTTGTGTGAACTG
>NW_019722851.1:0-414 GCF_002891405.2 Cryptotermes secundus | reverse complement strand
GCTATCAACGCAAAACTAGCAAGATAGCAACGCAAACCTGACTAGTTAGCAAAGCATATCTAGCAATCTAGCAAGCTTGCAACACCAAAGCTAGCTAGCTAGTAACGCATAGCTAACAAGCTAGCATCGCCAATTTATTAATGTAGCAACGCAAACCTATCAAGTTGGCAACGCAAAGCTAGCAAGCTAGCAACGCAAGGCTACAAATATAGCAACGCAAAGCTAGCAAGCTACAACGCAATCTAGCAAGCTAGCCACGCAAATCTAGCAAGCTAGCAACGCAAAGCTAGCAAGCAAGCAAGGAACGCAAAGCAAGAATGCAACGAAAGCTAGCAAGCTAGCAACACAAAGCTAGCAAGATAGCAAAGGAAAGCTAGCAATTTAGCAACACAAACCTAGCAATCTAGCAACGCA
>NW_019722850.1:0-517 GCF_002891405.2 Cryptotermes secundus | reverse complement strand
GGAGAATATTTGGAGCCAGAAAAGTAGTTGTGACAGAGGGATTAAAGAACTTCACCTAATATTCTTAATCCATTTTCTTACCGCCCTTTTCTCCCTCCTTCTTCTCCTTCTTCTTCTTCTTCACACGCTGGGTCGCCTCTAGTAGGTTCTTCTTTCTTCTTGCTAAATTTTATCTCAGGGTTATTTTAAAGGAGGGGGTTTTGTTGATTTGGTAGGGCTGAGGACCTCTTATCTCAGAGCCTTGAACGGGCCACAACTCAGAAAAGGAATAAATAACACCACTTCACATGCACATCTCAAGTTTGGACGAATTGTATTGAACACTTGTTTAACCACTTTTGATACAGTTTCAATGTCAGTAACCTTTATGTCTAACTGCTTCGGAGCCCGGTGTGTAAATTTTTGCGGCTAATTCTACGAGTGCAGCTTTCTGAATTTACGTCTGTTTCTAACGACTCACGGTTTCCGAATGTACGTCTGTTTCTAACGAGCCCCGGTTTCCGAATTTACGTCTGTT
>NW_019722849.1:0-410 GCF_002891405.2 Cryptotermes secundus | reverse complement strand
ACGAAAAGATAGCTAGCTAGCAACGCCAAGTTAGCAAGGAAGCAACGCGAACCTATCATACTGGCAACGAAAACTTAGCAAGCAAGGAAAGCCAGGCTACGGAGCTAGTAACACAAAGCAATCCTGCTAGTAACGCAAAGATTGCAAGCTAAAAACGCAAAGGTAGCAAGATAGCAACGCAAAGCTAACAAGCTAGCAACGGAAATCTAGCAAGTTAGCAACGCAAAGTTAAAATGTTGCGACGCAAATCTAGCAAGCTAGCAACGCAAAGCTGGCAAGCTAGGAACGCAAATTTGAAGCTCGCAACGCAAAGCTAGCAACCTAGTAAAGCAAAGCTTTCATGCTATCAACGTAAAGCTGGCAACCTAGCAACGCATATATAGCAAGCTTGCAACGGAAAGCTAGCAAGC
>NW_019722848.1:0-404 GCF_002891405.2 Cryptotermes secundus | reverse complement strand
CCTTTTACACAAACAAGTGTTCGTTCTATTTTATGTCAGACAAATTTCCGTTAATAACTGCCACCTTCGATTTGAAGGCAAACACCCTCAGTATCAAAGCCTTTTGACTTCCGGCCACTGTCCTTACGACGTTAACCGAGTAATTAAAACGTACTGTACCTCTGTGTTTTCATGGTCACCATACTGGTTTGAGATACGAGGTGATGAGGTAAACAAAGTAGGGACACTCATACACTGTATTTTCTTACTACACCATGTCCGATCGTGTTGATGAAATCCTCACTGGGAAGCGTAAAGCGCGTTGGCAAATGCCTATAAGGCGCAACTGCCGGGCTAGAGCAGTTGGTATGGCGACTAGCTACGGGTAGGACGACAGAGGGGTCGGAGGTCGAGTCTCGGTAGGG
>NW_019722847.1:0-334 GCF_002891405.2 Cryptotermes secundus | reverse complement strand
AGGTCCCTTTGATGACGTTATAACCAAGTTCTACTGTAATTTTATGAACTAAAATTTTTGAAGAACCCTTACCAATGCTCCTAGAAGTGCTTGAGAGTGTGATATTTCTGGAAACATTCCCCTTTGTGAAGTGGCATTACACACTTGCAAATGTAGACAGTCATAGTCCTTTTTTTTGTGAACTGCGCAAACATGGCATTGCCTAGAAGGATGCTTCCCCTTGGAATGTTCACTCTTCACAGTTTTCAGGAGGATATGTTTCCGCATATCACCCAAGAGTCACCCGGGGGTGTCCGCATGAGGCCTGCGTGGGGTGGGAGTTGATGGGCTAGGT
>NW_019722846.1:386-517 GCF_002891405.2 Cryptotermes secundus | reverse complement strand
TAAAATCTTTAGTTCTAATTTTAAAATCCTTTAAAATTTTTCTCTCAATTTTAAAATTTAAAATTGTAGGGTTACTCGCCCTATGTCTAAAGTGTTGCAGCGGCTAGTTCTTGTTTCCCGTACTGTACAGG
>NW_019722846.1:0-316 GCF_002891405.2 Cryptotermes secundus | reverse complement strand
GTTGTTTGTACTTACTCTGTGTAGTCTTCCTGTGTGCGTGCCGCTGCTGTTCTTTACTACGTGTGCTGTCTGATGTACTGTGTGCTGTGTTTTATGTTGGTGAGTGTAGGGGGGGAATGAGTAGTGGGGAGGGAGAGGTACCGTTAGTCTGTATAGATTTCGTGTATCGTTTGAAATATGGGATTGTGTGTTTCTATGTGTGTATCATTCATGTGTAGGCCTTTCTTATTTATTCTATATATACAAACTACATAACAACAGATAGGCACAGACATAATCAAAAGATTAAATCAGACAAAACGAAAACAAAAATCAA
>NW_019722845.1:0-494 GCF_002891405.2 Cryptotermes secundus | reverse complement strand
TTTAAACTTATTAAACTTATCTCTTGGCTCCGGCCCACTTGACCTTGGGTCAACATCAATATCCACTTCTCCGCTGATATTCATTATATTACCTTTAAACTTATTAAACTTATCTCTCGGCTCCGGCCCACTTGACCTCGGCTCAACATCAATATCAACTTCTCCGCTGATATTCATTATATTACCATTAATCCCACTTATTTTAAACAAATCATTATTTCTCGGCTTGGATCAGGGATGTAACGCAGCNTGATACCTGTGCACCTGTATCAATCAATGCCACCCCTATTCCTGTTCGGAGATGCGAACCGGTTACGAGAATCTCATAAGGACCCAGGGGACATCCTTCCTTTTGATTCTCAATTTTCGAAAACTCACCCAACCTTCTCGTGGGTGATTCCGAGGAACCTTCGACTAGTACAAAGGACCCCACACCTACCTCACTGACGTTCCAGTGGTACCAGTGGGTAGTCGATGCTAGCACCACTTTTTAA
>NW_019722844.1:0-650 GCF_002891405.2 Cryptotermes secundus | reverse complement strand
TACCTTTGCGCTCCTGCGTTGCTAGCTTGTTAGATTGCTATTTTTCGTTGCTATCTTTCTAGCTTTCCGTGCTAACTTGCTAGATTTGCGTTGCAAGCTTGGTAACTTTGCATTGCTAACTTGTTAACTTTGCGTAGCTAGCTTGCTTGCTTTGCGTTGCTAGTTTGATAATTTTGCGTTGCTAGCTAAGTAGCTTTGCGTTTCTTCCTTGGTAGCTTTGCGTTGCAAGCTTGGTAACTTTGCATTGCTAACTTGTTAACTTTGCGTAGCTAGCTTGCTTGCTTTGCGTTGCTAGTTTGATAATTTTGCGTTGCTAGCTAAGTAGCTTTGCGTTGCTATCTAAGTAGCATTGCGTTGCTTCCTTGGTAGCTTTGCGTTGCAAGCTTGCTAGATTGGCGTTGCTATCTTGCTAGCTTTGAATTTCTAGCTTGCTAGATTGATATTTTTGCGTTGCTATCTTGCTAGATTTGTGTTGCTAGCTTGGTAGCTTTGCGTTGATTGCTTGGTAACTTTGCGTTGCTAGCTTGCTAGCTTTCCGTTGCTAACTTTCTCGATATGCGTTGCTCTTGCTAGCTTTGCGTTTCTAGCTTGCTAGCTTTTCCTTTCTAGATTGCTAGCTTTCCTTTACTAGCTCGGTAGCTTTGCGTTGC
>NW_019722843.1:0-254 GCF_002891405.2 Cryptotermes secundus | reverse complement strand
TGTCATAACATAACTTTGACTTTAACTTTGCAAGAGTTGAGCTGAGTTGAGTTGGTTGGTGAGTGACTGGATTAGTCAGTCGGTTGGTCAGTAAGTCACTGGGTTAGAGGACTGGTGAGGTACAGTCGTTGTGAGCTGTTGCTGTGAGAAGCTGGTAGCTGAGGCCGGGAATAGTTGAGCAGAGGAAAGGCTGCCGAACAACTGCTAGTGGAGACTTGAGAACACTAGTCTGCGACAGTAATTTATAAAGTGTA
>NW_019722842.1:0-430 GCF_002891405.2 Cryptotermes secundus | reverse complement strand
CAAGGGATGTGTAAACATGCAACAATGGAGAAACTGTTGGAAGCATAGTTCTCTATGCGGTCTGCCCTGAGGGAAAATAAGGGCACCCCAGCNAAAGGCAAACCTTAAGAGGAAACCTTTCTACATCCTGTATAAATGTTAATTAGTACAGTGCACTGACTACTGTTGTAGCAATTATGAATGCCAAATAAAAATGAAATGAAATGAATCCAGTACTTTCTTTCCAAAGTCACCTTCACCCAGGGTTGGGGACAGTTGCCACCCAGCTACAAAATCCATGAACGTATGTGATATTCCCCTTCACCACCTGTGAAAGAAACACAAGTGCTTAATGAAACGCAGAAATTTCCAATACTAGAACTCTAACTCTAAAAGCAAACTACCATAATTCAAAATACTTTATCATTCAATATTCACCGGCAGAGAACAG
>NW_019722841.1:0-843 GCF_002891405.2 Cryptotermes secundus | reverse complement strand
TATCCCCTCCACACACCTGTAGGTGGTCCAAGTGATTTTGTCCTTTCTGAATTCCAGTTATCTGTAATGTCTACTGTAAAAGTCATACAACTGCGAAATATGAAGGTTTCAGTCACACAGTCGGCTGGATTCCCGGTAAGGACAGGGACTTTTCCTTTTCATCGTTACTTGCAAATGTGTATTGGTGCAGCGTGTCCCTGTGGGCTGTGGCGGCGAGGTTGTTGCATGAAGCTGCCCCTCACCTACACTTACTACCGAAATTAACCCTCCGAGACACGTTATTGGTGTTGTGAATTAGTCACAGCAGCTAGTGGAAACAGTACTACTGAATGTATAAACAGGGACATGTTGTTCAGTTTCGATTCTCGGCTTGGTCAAGATTTGTCTCTTCTCCATAGCGTACGGACAGACTCTGGGGCCAACCCAGCCACTTAACAAATGTGTAAAGGGGAGAGGGCTCTTTCCCCGAGGGTCGAGCGGTAAGGGCTTGAAGCTGACCGCGCCTCCAGTTAGTGCCGAGGTCAAGAATGGTATAAATATGCCTGTGCTTTCCCCATACGTCTTTATGGTGTGGTGCTTAATTAATTAAGCCCAGGGTCAACTTTGCCTTACCTGTGTTTCGGTTTCTCATTGCGTAATAATAAATAATATATGATTATATATAAATATGTACATAAAACGTGGACTGGATCCATGTTCCATGTTATTATGCCTTTCACTTATGTATATAGTTTCTTAATAACATGCATTACGGTTCCTTAGAAACGGCAGCAGCTAAACATTTCGGGAAGGAAATAAATTTGTAGAGCGATAGACAATAGGCTCTTAAGATTAGGCGTGGCT
>NW_019722840.1:0-395 GCF_002891405.2 Cryptotermes secundus | reverse complement strand
TGGTGAAGAGTACAAGTTATGAAGCTCCTCATTATGCAGTTTTCTCCAACCTCCCGTCCCTTCATCGCACTTCGGTCCAAATATTCTCCTCAGCACACTGTTCTCAAACACCCTCAGTCTATGTTCCTCCCTTAATGTCAAAACAAAGTTTCACACCCATACAGAACCACAGGCGAAACTATATTTTTGTATATTCTAATTTTTATGTTTTTAAACAGCAGACGAGAAGACAAAAGGTTCTGGACTGAATGGTAACAAGCATTACCCGAGTTCAGTCTCCTTTTAATTTGGTTTGTTATCGTCGTTCCCATTATCTGAACTGTGGTTGAGTGCTACACGCTCTGCCCATATCATCCTCCGTGATGTTATCATCCGAAAAAGTTTAATTAGTATAA
>NW_019722839.1:0-369 GCF_002891405.2 Cryptotermes secundus | reverse complement strand
AGGACTTTCAACCTAGAACAACCTTATGTAGTGATAAAGAAGGCACAATATTGAGTAGCGATGAAGCAATATTGGAAAGATGGGCGCAATATTTTGAGGAATTGTTAAATGGTAACGCCTCTGAACAAGTGGAAGGTATGACCATCGACCGGAATCAAGGAAATTTTGAGGCTGAAGAGCCAGCGCCGACCATAAAAGAAGTAGAACAAGCTATCAAAAAATTGAAAAATAATAAAGCTCCAGGAATGGATCTCATCACGGCAGAATTACTGAAATTTGCAGGCTTAGAATATGCTAAGCACTTACAACAGCTAATAGTTAAGATATCTGCTTTTACCGGTTCTCACGGTCTCTTCGCTTGCAGAATTC
>NW_019722838.1:0-943 GCF_002891405.2 Cryptotermes secundus | reverse complement strand
CGATGATGATGACGATGAAGATGACGATGATGATGATGAAGATGAAGATGACGATGATGATGATGAAGATGATGATATTGATGACGATGATGACGACGATGATGACGATGACGATGGCGATGACGATGTCGATAACGATGACGATGTCAATGACGATGACGATGGCGATGGCGATGGCGATGGCGATGGCGATGACGATGACGGTGACGATGACGAAGACGAAGACGATGACGACGATGATGATGTTATGGATGATGACAATGACGATGACGATGACGATAACGATGACGATGACGATGACGATGATAATGACGATGAAGATGGCGATGATGATGACAATGACGATGACGATGGCGATGGCGTAGNGATGGTGATGATAGTGATAGTGGTGATGATGATGATGGTGATGAAGGTGATGATGGTGATGATGATGATTATGATGATTGTGATGATGATGATGATGGTGATGATGTTGATGATGATGATGATGATGATGGTGATGGTGATGATGGTGATGATAATGATGATGCTGATGATGATGATGAAAATGACGATGACGATGGCGATAGCGATGGCGATGACGATGGCGATGGCGATGGAGATGGCGATGACGATGACGATGACGATGAAGATGACGATGATGATGATGATGATGAAGATGATGATGACGATGACGACGACGATGACGATGATGATGATGATGATGAAGATGATGATGACGATGACGACGACGATGACGATGATGATGATGATGATGAAGATGATGATGACGATGACGACGACGATGACGATGATGATGATGATGATGAAGATGATGATGACGATGACGACGACGATGACGATGATGATGATGATGATAACGATGACGATGACAATGACGACAACGATGACGATGACAATGACAATGACGATAGCGATGATGATGACGATGGCGATGGCGATG
>NW_019722837.1:0-413 GCF_002891405.2 Cryptotermes secundus | reverse complement strand
TAGTGTGAGGTTATATTTTTGTGTATAATATATACAGTGATGTGTGGTGAGGGTTTGTAGTGTTTTGAAAAGCATTAAGAATTCCATTCACTCACATTGGATTGAAAAGTTTCCCGTTTTATGTACATATCTTGTTTGCAAGAAGAATTGTTGCTTATAAGAAGGTGATATGCAAAGTGAAACACAAGTTGACATTGGTGTTATGCTGGCAGTCGTGTTCAGTGACAGTGTAAACTGGGCACAGTTGTGTGTAGAGTATGTGTTATAGCATGAAGAATGATGGCAAGTGATTTGTAAGTATGTGTATGTGTTATTTCGGTGTGATAGAGAAGTGATTGCATTCTTGTCATATGATCTTCCAGGCTTAAATGTTCTAGCAGGTAGTATACAGCATGAGGGAATTGTTTTATTTC
>NW_019722836.1:0-342 GCF_002891405.2 Cryptotermes secundus | reverse complement strand
GCCACCAACGAAAATCTACCAAGCTAGAAACGCAAAGCTAGCAAATTAGAAAAGCAAATCTAGCAAGATAGCAAGCAAGATATGCAAAGAAAGCAAGCAAGCAATGCAAAGCTATCAAGATAGCAACGCAAAGATAACAAGCCAGCAACGCAAAACTAGCAAGCTAGCATCGCAAAGCTAGCAAGCTAGCAAAGAAAGCTAGCAAATTAGCAACGTAAAGATAGCAAGCTATCCTCGCATATCTAACAAGCTAGAAACGCAAAGCTAGCAAGCTAGCAACGCAAATCTAGCAAGATAACAACGCAAATCATCCAATCTGGCAACGCAATAGTATCAAGCTAG
>NW_019722835.1:0-493 GCF_002891405.2 Cryptotermes secundus | reverse complement strand
TTCAATAGGTTCCTGAAGGTTCCTAATTTTAACATGATCCAGTATTTGGAATACTATTGGTAGGTGATATGAATCCAGAATATCGGAGACGATGACATCTGACATTCTGATATTTTGGTGGACCACAATATCCATCACGTCACCGTTTCCCGTTGGGGAATAATGAGTGGGGCATTGTGGTGCTGAGATTTCGAAATCACTCATATCAACTAATCCATGAGTTTCAAGCCTCAGGGGTTTGAAACTTTGCTATTCCATATGGATGCTTAGCATTCAAAATCACCTGCCAAAATAGACTTACGTCTAAAGCTTAAGAGCTCAGTGACGTCAGCATCACTCCAGGCCCTGCCTGGGGATTTATGAACAGCTGTAAGATGTACTTCACTGTTAGCAACTGGTATGCAGACCACGGTCGCTTCTACTGAAATAAGGGGTAGTAGGTCTACAGGGGTGTGGGAGATGCCTTTCCTAACTGCAACGGCAGTTCCGCTTT
>NW_019722834.1:221-449 GCF_002891405.2 Cryptotermes secundus | reverse complement strand
TGTTACAAATTAAATCAAATATATTGTCACGTGCTGGGTGTATGTCACGCGACAAATAACTTTACGCCATCTTGGATATAGCAAATTTATTGCACTCACTCTCACAATTACACAATTACACAATTTCCCAGCTACTGCTATCGGCAGCGTCACAAATACTTCTCCTGTAGTCATTCACTTCGGCAAATGCTAGACTGCAACTGTCTGGTTACTCTCTCTATCTAGTAA
>NW_019722834.1:0-211 GCF_002891405.2 Cryptotermes secundus | reverse complement strand
ACTGCCATGCACTCTATACAACCCGACTCGACGACTGCTAGATTGAAACTGACTGCTTACTCTCTCACTATAACTGTTATAAACCCTCAGTCGGACAGCAGAAAACCCACATCGCTTCACTGTTGCATAAACACCGTGTTTACAGGCGTTGCTGGGAAATGCTGCTGAGAGTTGTTTATAGCTGCATAGTAACCGCGGTGTCCCCTGTTAC
>NW_019722833.1:431-1305 GCF_002891405.2 Cryptotermes secundus | reverse complement strand
GCCCTCCGAATGTTTGGCGAGGCACCGGTGCAGGTTTCAGCCGCGTTAGTCCAGCTTTCCTACCATTTATGATTTATGTCTGCTTCATAGCGTCCAGACCGGCTGTGGGACCCACCCA
This sequence comes from Cryptotermes secundus, assembly GCF_002891405.2. Taxonomy (NCBI): domain Eukaryota; kingdom Metazoa; phylum Arthropoda; class Insecta; order Blattodea; family Kalotermitidae; genus Cryptotermes; species Cryptotermes secundus. Next base: position 1,187 of record NW_019722833.1, on the reverse strand, counting down.
GCCTCCTGTCCAATGGTTACCGGGGGTGAGAATTTGACCACTCACCTGTATCTAGTGACGAGATTAAGAATAGCGGAGCTATACCTCCACTCCTTGACACGTCTTCATGTCGTGGTGCTTACTTAATTAAGCGCAGGGACAGCTTTGCCTCTTACCTTTACGATTCTTCTTTATCGAAGAAGTCCAGGGTTCTCAGGCATTTGCTGCAGCCGTCGGCGCTCTGAAGGTTACTGTCTTCTGCGACGCTGCTCCATTTTCAGGCTAGAAGAATCGCCTTAATCCCACAAGACAGTAATATGCTTAGTTAAACAGCTTCCGCTGTAGAGGGTTAATAGTTTCTGGAAAGGAAGTTGGTGTCAGCAGATCGATAGTGTGGATCCAGCACGTGTCGGGTCTCGAACTAACTTCCATCCTGGCACTCTGTATAAAAGCCAAGCCTGCTGCTTTCTTCCGACCGAGACCCTGCGTCAGCATGAGACGTTCTTTCCCTCTCTATCTTTTCTCGTTAGCCCGCGTTTTCCAGTGACACAGATCAAATATTGACGTCCACAAGTTTGGCAGACAGAAGGACTTACGGTCTATATTATCTTCCTTCTTTGCATTCGCTGTTCTGTCTGATGTACGGCCGCGTCATGGAAAGCTATAGGTTGTCCCAAAGTTTACTGAAACAGCTTCAAAGAACGGTCCCATGATACGATCTTATGAAAGACTTTCATTTCTGTTCAGCGTTCTCTAGTTTACAAGTAGTTTCACCGC
>NW_019722833.1:0-425 GCF_002891405.2 Cryptotermes secundus | reverse complement strand
GTGTGTGTGTGTGTGTGTGTGTGTGTGTGTGTGTGCCTATTCGAAGTATAGGAAACCCTCGTAATCCGGAGTAATTGGAGAGACGTCATTCGGATTAAGCGATAATCCGGATTAGTGAAGCAAAAGGTAGCCCTAAAAGACAAAACTTAGAACATAAGCAAGAGGAAAATTTAATGACAAAAATATCACTGTAGAGTTATATAAACTATAAAAATACAATAATTTATTCACTGGTAGAAAATCCAGCAGTTCTACTTGTTTTTTAATGTTTGAATAAACTGTCAAATTTTGTCTGAAAAGACAAGTGACTCATCTGCCTTACTAAATGCCGTGTGTATTTTACAGTACGTACTCAGCTGTGAACAAAATTTTCCATATTTCGATCCGGATTAACGAGGGTTCATTGTAATGACTTTCTTATGCAT
>NW_019722832.1:0-461 GCF_002891405.2 Cryptotermes secundus | reverse complement strand
TGCGTTGCTAGCTCCTTAACTTTGCGTTTCTCTCTTGCTAGCATTTCTTTGCTAGCTTGTTAGGTTTGCGTTGCTAGTTTGGTAGTTTTGCTTTGCTAGCTTTTTAGCTTTGCGTTGTTATCTTGCTTGCTTTGCGTTGCTAGCTAGCTGGTTTTGCGTTGCTAGCTAGTTAGCTTTGCGTTGCTATCTTGCTTGATTGCGTTGCTAGCTTCCTAGTATTGCGTTGCTAGCCCTGCAGCTTTGTATTGCTCTCTATCCAGTTTGCGTTGCTTGCTTGCTAGCTTTGCGATTCTAGCTTTCAGATTTTTGCTTCGTTAGCATGGTAGCTTTGCGTTGCTATCTTGCAAGCTTTGCGTTGCTAGCTTGCCAGTTTGCGTTGCTAGCTTCCCAGCTTTGCGTTACTTGCTAGCCTTGCTTTCAAGCTTGCTAGCTTTGCGTTACTTGCTTGCTATCTTTGCCTT
>NW_019722831.1:0-418 GCF_002891405.2 Cryptotermes secundus | reverse complement strand
GTTGCTAGCTTGTTACCTATGCGTTGCTAGCTTTGCTAGCTTTGCTTTGCCAGCTTGCTAGCTTCCCGCCGCCAATTTGCTAGGTATGCGTTGCTAGCTTGCCAGCTTTGCGTTGCTAGCTTGCCACCTTTGTTTGCTAGCTTGCCAGCTTTGCGTTCCTAGCTTGCCAGCAATTCGTTGCTAGCTTGCTAACATTGCGTTACTAGCTTGACAGTTTGCGCTGCTAGCTTGCCAGCATTGCGTTGCTAGCTTGCTAGATTTTCTTGGTTAGCTTGCTAGCTTTGCGTTCCTACATTGCTAACGTTCCGTTTATAGCTTGCTATCTTTGCGATGCAAGCTTGATAGCTTGGCGTTGATAGCTTGCTAACTTTGGGTATATAGCTTGCTAGATTTCTAGATTTCCGTTGCTATCTTGCTA
>NW_019722830.1:0-1197 GCF_002891405.2 Cryptotermes secundus | reverse complement strand
TTTCAGGAAATTTAAAGAAATTTGAAGGATTCGAAGGTAATTTAATCAATTTTAACTGCATTTTGAACGAATTCAAGGTAGTCTATATAAATTTAACATAAAATTCTCTGACTTTTTCAAGTTAATTTATAGAAATTCAACTAATTTTTAAAAAGATATCGCACTAATTTATGAAATTACTTTTAGTTTCTGATTATTACTATATTTTTGTAATGAAAATTATCAAAATTATCATTCATTCACAATCAATTTAAAGGAAATTTATTCAAATTTTGAACGAACTCAACCTATTTTATGAAAATATTCCGAAAGTTCATTGCCGATTTTACGTTAATATAAGGAATTACACAGAGAATATGAAAGATTTCTTCTTAATAAATGATATTCTGTCAAAATTAATGATGATTTATAATTTATATCAGGAAAATTTAAGTCAATATTCATTGATATTAATTAAAAATTAACGAATGTAAACCAGATTTTGATAGATTTCTAAGTAATTTATGAAATTTTGACCAGCGATTATTCCAAATTTTAAGTTAATATTATGAATTTCAAAAAATTCTCCAAGAATCAAATTTAAAGCCTCGGCCTTTTACAATCTTCTCTAGTCGCTGCTTGGTAACAGCTCTCAACATAGGATATTGTTCAGCTTCTGTGCTCACGTCGTTGCCGGTTGGCTAATTAAATATCAAATTCACAATGCAATTGACAGTCAGGCAGTCAGTAAGTCTTGATGTCGAGTCACATCTGGGGCTCATGATCCCATATTTATTACTGTTTGACAGTTGTCATGTTGACGGTCTTCTTTCGTGGGGCACTAGACTAGAGGACGGGTCTGTCTTTTTTATCTGATACTAGCCCTTGCAGCGCAATCTTTCTCGGGTCCGATTCCTTTGGACTCGAGACCATGTTTCACTGTCTCAGATATGGTACTTGGAGGTATTCGACCCCGCCTCCACACAAGGGACTTCTGACTTAACAAATTTAGAGTCACATTGCGAACCCGCCTCCACACGGGTTGACCTGTTTAGCTAATACCAATTAATTGCCTCATTTATCCTCGCTCTATAACTTCGGCTCCGAGAGCGCAGAAATTCCAACCGTTCCTATATTGTTGCGTGTGGCTTCGGTGATATTGGAATATGTTGGTTGCGAGGGATTTACTCAATAACGGCTCTTTTATATTTGCTTATC
>NW_019722829.1:0-441 GCF_002891405.2 Cryptotermes secundus | reverse complement strand
GCCGTGCAGCTCGTAGCAGATAGCTATACTAAGCTATTCCATCTCCTCTTCTATTCAAAACCTTTCCAAGTAATTCCTTACTATGTACTCCAAGATCTGACAACCGTGTAACTACTGGCATCTTCGTAAAATGAACATGACGCTACCCCGGCATGGTTTTTATTGACTCTATGCTCTTCTTCAGGACAAGTACACCCCGCGTTGTCATGTCAACCTTACGTCACGTCTGTGGGGCAGTGATAAGATAATGAGTATACTTCCNGGGTGTCGGTCACGGTAGCCAAGTGGTCTAAGGCATGCATTGTCTTCGCTCGCTCAGAAGCCGGGATCGTGGGTTCGAATTCCACTCAAGGCATGCATGTCCGTCGGCGTTACTTTTATGTTCATGTTATACTGTGTAGGTAGTTAGTTATTTAGAGAGGGTGGGTTTCCCCATGCACC
>NW_019722828.1:0-895 GCF_002891405.2 Cryptotermes secundus | reverse complement strand
GTCTCTCTCTGTCCCTCCTTCGAACGGTTAACATTCTCCATCTGTCGCTTTATAAGTGTATATATATTTTTGATATACACAACTGAACAGAGAGAACTCACAAGACCACAGTCTGAGCGCAAAGTAGGCGGAATTGGTTAATGGGTCTGAAGTTTGGTTTCTTGGATTAAGGGAACGCCGATCACGGTGGCCTCGCTGTCTAAGGCATGAACTGTCTTCTCTCGCCCGAATTCTTGGATTGTGAGCTCGAATCCCACTCAAGGCATGGATGTCTGTGTGTGCGTTTATTCTGTGTTTGTGTTGTCCTATATGTAGGTAGCGGCCTTGCGACGGGCTGAATACTCGTCCAAGGAGTCCTACCGATTGTGTAAAAAATATTACGAAACTGAAGAAGGGGCCAGGAATGAAATTAATATTAATATTAAGAGAACATGTGGAAAGTATGGGGAGGCGTGGGAAATGCATACAAAACTTCCGCCTTATAGAGTTTTATCCTGTGGGATGTAAGGCCATGTATTCGTTTGAAAGCCAGCCGACGTTTCCGAGGAATATTTCTTCTCCAGCTTATGGGTCGAAGATTAAGCCAAGAAACAGACCAGCTTGAACAAGATGGCAAACAGAGTCTGTTTATCCCGTGCTTCACTCTGATGGAGGTAACATGTTCTTCTGAAATGCTGATTAGCTTTTAACGGACGACATGGAATTATTTTCCAGAAGATAAACTCTTTATAATTATGGCCGCGACAAGCTCATACTTGTCTCTATTCACATTTAAGCCCTGAAGGAAGAAAACCATTTTAAAGATACAAGCATGTGTTGGAGGATAATATTAAAATGAGCCTGTAGAAACAGGATATCGTGCTGTCGATTAGATCCATCTGGCTCTTCAGAAAAG
>NW_019722827.1:0-332 GCF_002891405.2 Cryptotermes secundus | reverse complement strand
ACAACAGACATCTAGCAAGTTAGCAACGAAAAGCTAGCAAGCAAGAAAACAAATCTATCAAGCAAGCAAACAACGCAAATCAAGCAAACTATCTAACTAGCAACGCAAATCTAGCCGGCAACAACAGACAGCTAGCAATCTAGCAAAGAAAATCTAGCTAGCTAGCAACACAAATCTAGCAAGCAAGAAACACAAAGCAAGCAAGCAAGCATAGAACCCAAAGCAAGAAAGCAAGCAAGGTACGAAAATCTAGCATGCTAGCAAAGAAAAGCTACAAACAAGAAACACAAACAAGAAATAAAGCAAGTAAGCAACGCAAGGCTAGCAAGCTA
>NW_019722826.1:0-507 GCF_002891405.2 Cryptotermes secundus | reverse complement strand
GGGTTGCTAGCTTGCCTGCCTTGCGTTTATAAATTTATTGCTTTGTTTTGTTAGTTCTCCAGCTATGCGTTGCTAGCTAGCCGACTTTGCTTTGCTAGATTGCCAGCTTTGCGATGCTACTCTCTAGAATTCCGTTTCTAGCTTGGTAGCTTTACGTTGCTATCTTGCTAGCTTTGCGTTGCTTGCTTGCTTGATTTGCGTTTCTTTCATTCTAGCTTTCCGTTGCTAGCTTGTTAGCTTTGCGTAGCTAGATAGCTAGCTTTCCGTTTCTAGCTTTCTAGCTTGATATATATGCGTTGCTATCTTGCCAGCTTATCGTTGCTGGCTTGACAACTTTGCGTTGCTAGCTTGACAGATTTTCGTTCCTAGCTTGCTAGATATGCGTGGCTAGCTTGCTCGCTTTGCGTTGCTACCTTGCTAGCTGTCCGTTATTAGCGTGCTGGCTTTGCGTTGCTAGATTGTAAGCTTTGCGTTGCTAGCTTGCTTGAGTTGTGTTGCTTGGTTGCT
>NW_019722825.1:0-876 GCF_002891405.2 Cryptotermes secundus | reverse complement strand
CCCTGGTATGAATGAGGACAGACTGAATGTGAGGAGTGAATGTGACACAACTGGGTCTTCTGGCATGTTAGCAGGAGACCACTTGAGACGAGCTGGTCTTAGAGAATGAGCGGATGTAGCGGTTGGAAAATGGACAATGGGAAGAAAAACGAATGGGGCAGTACCGTTAGGCTGTTCGGGATGAACAACCTTTAGAAGAGAGCAGTGTGACATGGATGGCACAACGGGAAGTAGGGGTCACGTGAAATCCGCGGTCTCGTGAGTGACGTCACATATCTCCACTTTTTCCATCAGTGTGCAATGCTTGGTAAACACCCCCTTCCCCACGGTGGCATAACAGAGGAGCAACTGTGTCAGGCAACTATTGCCGCGGTGACGTAACAAGGGATACCGCGGTGACTACACAGCAGTAAACAACTCTCGACAGCGTGGCTAGGCAACCTGTAAACATGGCGTCATGCAACAGCGGTACCTATCACGTAACTGTTCTCGGTGTTGTCTGTGCCGAGGCTAAATATGGTGCAGCGAACACTATTCAGTAGTGAGGACTGAGCCAGTTACGAGTGAGTGAGTATTGAGCCAGTTACTAGTGAGTAACGATTAACCAGTCAGTTGAATTGTAGCAGTCGCCGAGTCCAGTGAAGTCCAGCAGCTATGAGTTGAGTTGCATCGAGTGAATGGAAAGGACTACATCAGAAGACGTAATTGTGATACTGCAAATGGCAGTACTTGTGTGATTGTAAATTGTGTAATTGTAAGAGCAAATGTTGAATAAATTCACTATATCAAATATGGCGTGAAGTTACTTGTCATGTGACATATACCCAACACGTGACAGTATTTTTAACAATAACAAGATTACAAAAGAGTGCGCAT
>NW_019722824.1:0-377 GCF_002891405.2 Cryptotermes secundus | reverse complement strand
GTTATGTATGCATGTCCAAAACTATCGGATTTAGGTTTCCATTGAACACTGCACTGGAGACAGTAGATTCCTGCCCTGGCCTCTGCCTCCGNCCGACTGTAGATGCAGTGGAGGGAGTCCAAGGAGTGTCTCCAGTGCAGATGTTCAAATTGCTCCTGTGATACCCAAGCAAGCCAATCTTTGCAATTTGCTGAGTTCTGCTTTTCTTGTCTTGAGTTTAACTGTGGGCCACCATACTGTGGTGCCGTATGTAATTATGGGTCTTACAACTGCAGTGTATATCCAATGCACAAATGCGGCTGCAGTCCCCAAGTTTTACCAAACATGCTTTTGCATACAGAGATACTGGGTTTTCGGACTTTGTCCATCATCCAGAT
>NW_019722823.1:0-296 GCF_002891405.2 Cryptotermes secundus | reverse complement strand
TTGCGTTTCTAGCTTGGTAGCTTTGCGTTGTTGGCTTGCTAGCTTCGCGTTGCTAGAGTTCTAGCTTTGCGTTGCTAGCTTGCTACCCTTGCATTGCTAGCTTGCTCTCTTTGCCTTGCTAGGTTGCTAGCTTAGCGTTCCTAGCTTGATAGATTTGCGTTGCTATCTTGCCAGCCGTGCGATGCTAGCTTGCCAGCTGTGCGTTGCTATCTAGCCAAATATGCGTTGCAATCTTGCCAGCTTTGCGTAGATAGCTTGCTAGATTTAAATTTATAGCTTGCTAGCTATGCGTATAT
>NW_019722822.1:0-442 GCF_002891405.2 Cryptotermes secundus | reverse complement strand
AAAGTCAAATGGATGCCATGAGGCGTGCTCATATTTGTGTCTGTGCGCTTAGCCACAGAGTAATTCTGTATTAATTGTGAGTGTGTTTTGACCAGCTACTGCCCCTCAGGCAGAGTCACCTGTATCCCTTGTTATCAATATACACATTTATTTATATGTTAGAAACGCCTGCAGTACTTGTGTATACTTGGGTTGTGTGGTTTCCCTGCTAGTTCAGGCTAGCAGTACCGTCCAGCTTGGCCCATTGTGCCGACTGTGGTTTCCTCTCCCGAGATCCCCTGCTCGACCTTGGGGAGGCATAGTGCACCACGTGCAAGCAAGTCGTCTTATGAGCCTGTCCCTTGCCCACACTGAACACGAGTCCATGGGTTAACTGGGTAGGGGAACTGGGTTCCCTACCCGCATGGTCAAGGGACATACGGCTCAAAGTGGTAGCAGAGCG
>NW_019722821.1:669-938 GCF_002891405.2 Cryptotermes secundus | reverse complement strand
TAAGATGGGTGGTAGGATTACTTACGAGACACTGCCACCTAAAAGAACACCTTTTCAAGCTCGGACTAACAGATAACCCAACTTGTGAAAGGTGCCTACTAGAAAACGAATCAGCCACACACATCCTGTCTGATTGTGAGGCCATATCTTATTTAAGATTTTGTCACTTGCGTCAGTTCTTTATGGAACCAAGCGTCTACTATGACACCCCCACAAGCAGGGTCCTACACTTTATTAAAAGTGTTGGATTAATGAAGGGCTAATCCAAG
>NW_019722821.1:0-588 GCF_002891405.2 Cryptotermes secundus | reverse complement strand
GGGAAATCCAGATATACCAAATTATGTAACTAGAGCGATGTTTCATCCTGACACTGATGAAAACACATTTCATCCACCTTCTGGTGCTTCAACTGGTCCTTGCACAGATGCATATTCTTTCTTTCATTAACCTCTAATTGACAATACACATTTTAATTCCCTGAAGCAAAAGTAATCTTTTGCAACTGTATTAAAGTGCAATTGCTTCACAAATAATATAACAAGCAAGAAATAAAATGGTTTGAGAGTAGCTCTGAGGAGAGACAAAACAGATTAGCTTTTCTTTCATATTCTGTTAACAAAGACTTATAATTAAACTACAGCCTTTAATCATTTCTTATTCACTACGTCTTTACATCACATTGTGGTTATCATCGGGTGAAACACATACATATTAATGCAAGACACCTGATAACCACAAGATGGTCGAAACATGTAGTGAATAAGAAATGATTAAACACTGTCTTTGAATTATAACTTTGTATTTAGACTGCTTACTTACAACTTGAAACAGAAGGGAATTGCAATGCAAACATAAAATTTCTACTCTGATTTCAATTACACTTTATTCAGGACATCAGAACAATA
>NW_019722820.1:0-339 GCF_002891405.2 Cryptotermes secundus | reverse complement strand
TTGCTGTGTGTTGCTAGCTTCCTATCTTTGCGTTGCTAGCTTGCTTACTATGCGTTGCTAGCTTGCTAGCTTCCCTTTGCTTGCTTGCTAGGTACGCGTTGCAAGCTTGCCAGTTTTGCGTTGTCACCTTGCCACCTTTGCGTTGCTAGTTTTAAAGATTTGGGTTGCTATCTTGCTAGCTATGCGTTGCTAGCTTGCCAGCTTTGCGTTGCTACCTTGCCAGCTTTGCGTTGCTAGCTTGCCAGTTTTGCGTTTCTATATTGCCAGCTTTGCGTTTTTAGCTTTCCAGCTAATCGTTGCTAGCTTGCCAGCTTTGAGATGATAGCTTGCCAGCTTTGC
>NW_019722819.1:0-561 GCF_002891405.2 Cryptotermes secundus | reverse complement strand
TCAACCAGAGTCGTTGCGGAATCCCCCTAAACTGAAAGAACTCCTGTAATGTTGTGATACTGGTTTGTTTACGGTCGCGTGTGCGAGGATGGTAGTTCACACGCAAACTCAGGATGTTAGGAGTTGGTCGCTACGTCGTGGGACGTAGGAGGTAACGTGAATTGCTGCCACCAGGTGATTAAGACCTGAATCACCACAGGTGCGATGTTGTTGCACTACCCCAGCAGGTGAGATGCGCTGGCAAGCTATGATGTTGTGCTCTGCCTGCCGAAGTCGTTAGCGTGTTGAGAACCGAAGCGTTGGGCGTGTGGATAAGCGAGATCTCCTTGAAGATTCGAATGTGTGGAATAAGGTAGACGACACGAACTTGTGAGGTGAAACCAAACACTTTACTTGTTCAAGACATGAAATTAGTATAATACAGGAATCAAACCCCTGACTCTTACGAGAGCAGTGTGCCCTCAAACGCACAGTACGTGCTGCACTAGATTACTGGTTTTTACATCCTACATCTGCCCCGAATAGTTACAATGCCAGCCCTTATATAGTAGTGTCTTCGGG
>NW_019722818.1:0-1073 GCF_002891405.2 Cryptotermes secundus | reverse complement strand
TGGTAGCTTGCTTTCTTTGCGATGCTAGCTTGCTAACTTTGCGTTTGTAGCTTGTTATCTTGCTTGATATTCGTTGAGAGCTTGCTAGCTTTGAGTTGCTAGCTTGCTAACTTCGATATGCAAGCTTGCTAGCTTTGCGTTGTTAGCTTGCTAGCTTGGTAAATTTGAGTTGCTAACTTGCTAGCCTGTTAAATTTGCGTTCCTATCTTGCCAGCTTTGTATAGTTATCTTGCTAGTTTTGCATTGTAGCTTGCTAGATTGCGTTTCTAGCATGCTATTTTTGCGTTGCTAGCTTGCTAGCTTCCAGTTGCTAGATTGCTAGCTATGCCTTGCTCCCTTAATAGCTTTGCTTTGCTATCTTGCTAGATTTGCGTTGCTTGCTTGCTAGCTATGCGTTGCTAGCTTGCTAGCTATGCGTTGCTAGCTTGCTATTTTTGCGTTGCTAACTTGCTAGCTATGCGTTGCTAGCTTGCTATTTTTGCGTTGCTAACTTGCTAGCTATGCGTTGCTAGCTTGCTATTTTTGCGTTGCTAACTTGCTAGCTATGCGTTGCTAGCTTGCTATTTTTGCGTTGCTAACTTGCTAGCTATGCGTTGCTAGCTTGCTATTTTTGCGTTGCTAACTTGCTAGCTATGCGTTGCTAGCTTGATAGCTTTGCGTTGCTAGCTAGCTCGATTGCTAGATATGCGTTGGTAGCTTGTCAGATTTGCGTTGCTATCTTTCCAATTTGCGTTGCTAGCTTGCCATGTTTGCGTTTCTAGCTTGCTAGATGTGCGGTGCTAGCTTGCAAGCTTTGCGTTGCTACCTTGCTAGCTTTGCTTGCTTTGAGTTGGAAACTTGCTAGCTTTGCGTTGCATGCTNCTTGCTAGCTTGGAGTTGCTAGTTTGCTAGTTTTGCGTTGCTAGCTTGCTTGTTTTTGCTTTCCTAGCTTGCTAGTTATGCGTTGCTAGCTTGCTAGATATGCGTTGCTAACTTGCCAGTTTGCGTTGATAGCTTGCTAGATATGCCTTTCTAGCTTGCCATCTTTGCGTTGTTATCTTGCTAGGTTTGCCTGGCTAGCTTGCTAAATTGCT
>NW_019722817.1:0-1817 GCF_002891405.2 Cryptotermes secundus | reverse complement strand
GATGGGTCTTCAGAGAGCTCTGTTGACTGAATGTCTTATTACATGAATCACAGCAAAATGGCTTCTCCCTAGTATGTATGCGTTGGTGTGTCTTCAGACCACTCAGATCACTGAATGACTTATTACATACATCACAGCAAAATGGCTTCTCACCACTATGTATGCGCTGATGGGTCTTCAGAGAGCTCTGTTGACTGAATGTCTTATTACATGCATCACAGCAAAATGGCTTCTCCCCACTATGTATGCGCTGATGGGTCTTCAGAGAGCTCTGTTGACTGAATGTCTTATTACATGCATCACAGCAAAATGGCTTCTCCCCACTATGTATGCGCTGATGGGTCTTCAGATTACTCTTTAAAATAAACGACTTTTTACATACATCACAGCAAAATGACTTCTCCCCACTATGTATGCGCTGGTGTGTCTTCAGACTACTCAGATCACTGAATGACTTATTACATGCATCACAGCAAAATGACTTCTCCCCACTATGTATGCGTTGGTGTGTCTTCAGACCACTCAGATCACTGAATGACTTATTACATACATCACAGCAAAATGGCTTTTTGCCACTATGTATATGCTGATGTGTCTTCAGATGACTCTGCTGTTTAAATGACTTATTACATACATCACAGCAAAATGGCTTTTTGCCACTATGTATATGCTGATGTGTCTTCAGATGACTCTGCTGTTTAAATGACTTATTACATACATCACAGCAAAATGGCTTTTCGCCATTATGAATGCGCTGATGTGTCTTCAGATGACTCTGTTTTTTAAATGACTTTTTACATACATCACAGAAATATGGCTTCTCCCCACTATGTATGCATTGGTGTGCCTTCAGACTACTCTGCTGACTGAATGACTTATTACACACGATGCAACAAAATGGCTGCTCCCCACTATGTATGTGCTGATGTGCTATCAGAATTTTCTCTTGACTGAATGAATCACGACACTCATCACAAGAATATTGGTGCTCCTCACCATGTATGGGTTGAAGTTCATCCAAATTACCCTGGAAAATGAGAGTAAATAACATGATAAATCCTAATAGCAAGAAAAATAAGCTTGAAGCCTCAATACAGTGAGATGTTAAATTCGTTAGGCATGAGAGTGGTAACGGAGGGGGGAGGGAGCGACCGAGGCTCCTAGAATGAAATAACAATAAAGCCTGAGCTAAAAAATGATACTAAGAAAGGCTGCATATGGCCCGGCAAAACCCCCTTACATGTGGCAATAAAAGGCCTCAAGAAGAATAACAGCACAGTGTCAGTTCAATAGACATGTCCACCATGATACCATGAGAAAATCCACATGAGTCACCTCCTAGGTTGCCACACAGGATTCCTTGACAACGTAAACGTTCGGCTTTTGCCAGAAAATGGTCGCTACTTCTGGATGTGTGAAATGGTATTGGGCACACCACACTGTAGAAGGAGGAGTGCGAACGACTTGCAACAGCTACATATGTACATAAAATGTATAAAGAAGTATGCAGTCACTTCACAGTTTATGATACCTCACACTCTTGAAGCGCACGCGTCCCACTTCTCGAAGCAGTCCACGACACACAGCGCAACATCACACTTTGAACAACAGAAAATGGGGCTCCTGCATTTCTCATTTAGTGACACATGGCATCTTTGTTTCCTTTTGGTTGACCAGTGTTGTGAATGTTTCACCTCCAGTCAACTAGTTGGGCCCCAGATGAACTTGGCTTCCCCTGAAAAACGCCACTGACCATGACATTCGTTTGTGCGATTAAAGAATCATCTTGGGGGAGGGTTTCCAGCAAAATCGAATAA
>NW_019722816.1:0-792 GCF_002891405.2 Cryptotermes secundus | reverse complement strand
AGTGTTACAGTTATTCACAGTTGCGACCTGTAAGTGGTCAATAAACCTACTCACCAATCCAAACCCCGTGTATGGTCACTCATACAAGTGACAATATGGCTCAAGATGGCTAAAAATCGGAATTTCGCATGGTTCAACGGCTGTAAGAACGGACCAATGGTTACGAAAACGCGCATAAACATCGAAACATACGCTACCAAGGCAAGTTAACAGTTGATATAGGGCCGCGCCATAGCTCAAGCGGTTAGTCGCTGGCTTCCCATCGCGGCTGCCCGGGTTCGATCCCGAGTCTCGTCAAGTGGGATTTATGGCGGACAAAGTGGCGCTGGGGCAGGTTTCCTCCGAGTACTTCGGTTTCCCCTGCCAATCTCCATTCCACCAATTGCTCCACAATCACCCTCACCTATCATCTGGGGCTGGTACAATAGGTCAGAAGTGGTCACAGTACAAGGGACTTAGTCCCACCCCGCTAGCAATAAAAATTAACAGCTGATATAAGCCAAACATCAGTGGCAGGGGAACATAATTCTTATACATGCGCTACTGGACTCGTTCGCAGGTTGCGTAGGAGGAATAAAAAGGGATTTTAATATTGAAATGAAACCTTATATAGATAACAGATGACATTCGTAGCCTTGTCTATTTTCTTCGGTAGGGAAGGAGAGGGAATTTATGAGAAAAGCAACAAACGTTCCGTCATAGACCTTAGAACGTAAACTCAGTTATCTGAAAGCGAATGTCCAAGTCTCCTTCAGTATCTCTGAGTCACCGACTCCGCCTCTGCTTATTTTA
>NW_019722815.1:0-479 GCF_002891405.2 Cryptotermes secundus | reverse complement strand
AACAATCAACAGGTAGTTTAAATAATTTTAATTGAATTTTGAACGAATTAAATAAAATATATATAAAATTAACCTAAAATTCTTTGAAATGTTCAAGTTAAAATAAAATATTTGAATAAATTTATAAAAGATTTCACTCTAATTTAAGGAATTACTTGAAATTTCTGATTATTACTGTATTGTGTAATGAAATTAAAAAAACCTGAAAATCTGAGTTAATTTAATGAATTTAAACTAATTATGAACGTTACAACCTATTTCTTGACAATTTTTCCGAATATTCTTTTACAATTTCATGTAAATATAACAAATTACAGACAATATGTGAAAGATATCTTATTATTAAATGGAATACTGGCCAAATTATTGACGATTTCTACATTATATTAGGGAAATTTAAGTCAAATCTGCGTACAATTTTGTATATTTTAATGAATATTGTAACGTGTTTACGTTACCGATCCCACTTCTGACACCAG
>NW_019722814.1:431-549 GCF_002891405.2 Cryptotermes secundus | reverse complement strand
TGCTAGCTTTTCGTTGCTAGCTTGCAAGGTGACTAGATATGCGTTGCTAGCTTGCTATCATTGCGTTGCTATCATACTAGCTTTGAGTGGCTAGCTTGCTAGCTTTGCTACCTTTCTA
>NW_019722814.1:0-380 GCF_002891405.2 Cryptotermes secundus | reverse complement strand
GCTAGCTTGCAAATTTTGCGATCTGACTTTCTAGGTTTGCAATGCGAGCTTGTTATCTTTGGGTTGATAGCTTGCTAGCTTTGCGTTGCTAGCTAGGTAGCTTTGCATTGCTAGCTTCCTAGATTTGCGTTGCTAGATTTGCGTTTCTAGCTTGCTAGATTTGCATTGCTAGCTTGCCATTTTTGAGTTTCTAGCTTGCCAGCTGTGTTTTCTTTATTGCCAGCTTTGCTTTGCTATCTTGCTAGCTTGCCAGCTTTGCTTTGCTAGCTTGCTAGCTTTGCGTTCCTAGCTTGGTAGTTTTGCGTTGCTAGATTCCTAGCTTTTACGTTGCTAGCTTTGCGTTGCTCGCTTGCTAGGTTTTCGTTGCTACCTTGCTAGAT
>NW_019722813.1:0-389 GCF_002891405.2 Cryptotermes secundus | reverse complement strand
GTGAGAAGAGGGTGCAAAGTGAATTTCTAGTTCCCATTGAAGAATATATTAGTTGTATTTACATCGTAGTTTTTTGTGGTAGTGTTGTGGGTATAGTGTATGTTGTTTTGGTCACAATAATGTCGAGTGTAAAGTGAAGTTTAAATTCTCTAGTGTGAGGTTATATTTTTGTGTTAATGTATACAGTGATGTGTAGTGTTTTAAAAAATATTTTGAATTCCATTCCCTCACAGTGGATTCAAAAGTTTCCCGTTTTATGTACATATCTTGTTTGCATGAAGAATGCTTGCTTATAAGAAGGTGATATGCAAAGTGAAACATATGTTGACATTGGTGTTATGCTTGCAGTGCTGTTCAGTGACAGTGTAAACTGGGCACAGTTGTGTGTA
>NW_019722812.1:325-441 GCF_002891405.2 Cryptotermes secundus | reverse complement strand
TTAGGTTAGGTTAGGTTTTGTTAGGTTAGGTTTGCGCAGTAGACTTTTCGATATCAATCAGTAACTGAGGGTTTCCATTCCCTGCTGTTAAGTTAGGTTGTTGAGGTGAGGTTGGG
>NW_019722812.1:0-184 GCF_002891405.2 Cryptotermes secundus | reverse complement strand
ACTTTACGTGATTCTACGTGACTTGGCATGACTGTGCGTGACTTGACGTGAGTGACGTGACATGACGTGACGTGACGTGACTTGGCGTGACTAAGCGTGACTTGGCGTGACTCGACGTGACTTGACCTGACTTTACGTTACTTGACCTGACTTAACGTGGCTTGACGTGACATGGCGTGACTTG
>NW_019722811.1:0-3377 GCF_002891405.2 Cryptotermes secundus | reverse complement strand
GCTTTGCGTTGCTAGCTTGCTAGCTTCGCGATGCTAGGTTGCTAGCTTGGGGTTGCTAACTTGGTAGCTTTGCGTTTCTAGCTAGGTAGATTAGCGTTGCTACCTTGCTAGTTTTGCGTTGCTAGCTTGATAATTTTGCGTTGCTATCTTGGTAGCTTTGCGTTGCTGGCTTGCTAGCTTTGCGTTGCTAGCTTGCTAGCGTACCTTTGCTAACATGCCAGCTTTGCGTTGCAATCTTTCCAGTTTGCATTGCTAGCTTGCTATCTTCACGTTGGTAGCTTGTTAGCTTTGCGTATCTAACTGGCTATCTTTGCATTGCTAGCTTGCTACCTTCCTGTTGTTAGGTTGCTAGCTTTGATTTGCTAGCTTGATAGCTTTGCTTTGCTATCTTGCTAGATTTGCGTTGCTTGCTTGCTTTGCGATTCTTGATTGCTAGCTTTGCGTTGCTAGCTTGCTAGCTTTGCGTTGCTAGATTGCTAGGTTTGCATTGATAGCTTGGTAGCTTTGCGTTTCTAGCTTGATAGATTTCCGTTGCTAATTTGCTAGCTTTCCTTTGCTAGCTTGCTAGATTGCCGCTGCTATCTTGCTAGCTTTGCGTTTCTAGCTTGTAATCTTGATAAATTTGGGTTACTAGCTTGCTAGCTTCGCGTTGCTACCTTGCTAGCTTTGCGTTGCTAGCTTCTAGCATTCCGTTGCTAGCTTGCTAGCTTGCTAGATAGGCTTTGTTATGTTGCTAGCTTTGCGTTGCTAGCTTGCCAGCTTTGTGTTCTAACTTGAGAGCTTTGCGTTGCTAGCTAGCCAGCATTGCATTCCTAGCTTGCCAGCTTTGCTTTGCAAATTTGCTAGCTTTGTGTTGCTAGCTTGCTAGCTTCCCGTTTCTAGTTTGCTTGCTTGCTAGATATGCGTTGCTAGCTTCCTAGATTTTCGATGCAAACTTGCCAGTTTTGCGTTGCTAGATTGCCAGATTTGCGTTGATAACTTACCATTTAGCGTTGCTAGCTTGAAAGCTTTGCGTTGCTAGCTTGAAAGCTTTGCGTTGCTTACTTGATAACTTTGCTTTGCTAGCTTGCTAGATTGCTATATATGCGTTCATAACTTTCTATCATTGCGTTGCTATGTTGCTAGATATGCGTTGCTAGCTTGCCAGCTTTGCGTTGCAGGCTTGAAAGCTTTGCGTTGCTAGCTTGCTAGCCTTGCTTTGCTAGCTTGCTAGATTGCTAGATATGCGTTGGTAGCTTTCTAGCTTTGCTTTGCTAACTTGCTAGCTTGCTAGATTTACTTTGTTTACTTGCTATCTTTGCGTTGCTAGCTTGCTAGCTTTGATTTGCTAGCTTGCTAGGTTTGCTTTGCTAGCTTGCTTTCTTTGCATTGGTAGCTTTCTATCTTTGCGTTGCTATGTTGCTAGCTTCCAGTTTCTAGGTTGCTAGCTTTGCATTGCTAGCTTGAGAGCTTGGATTTTCTATGTTGCTAGATTTGAGTTGTTTGTTTGCTTGTTTGCTTTGAGATTCTTGCTTGCTATCTTTGCGATGTTAGCTTGCTAGATTTGCGTTTGAAGCTTGCCAGCTTTGCGTTGCTAGCTTGCCAGCATTGCGTTGCTAGTATGCCAGTTTGCGTTGTTATTTTGCCAAATTTGCTTTGCTAGCTTTCTAGATTTGCGTATCTAGCTTGGTAGCTTTGCGTTGCTACCTTGCTAGCTTTCCGTTGCTAGCTTGCTGGCTTTGAGTTTCTAGCTTGCTAGCTTTGCGTAGTTTGCTTGCTTGCTTTGCTTTTCTTGCTTGCTAGCTTTCGTTGCTAGCTTCCTAACATTGCGTTGCAAAATTGCTAGCTTTTCTTTGTTAGCTACAAAGCTTTGCGTTGCTACCTTGCTAGATTTGCTTTGCTAGATTGCTAGAATTGCGTTGCTAGCTTGATAGCTTTGCGTTGCTATCTTGCTGGCTTTGCGTTGATAAGTTGCTATCTTTGCGTTGCTAATTTCCTACATTTGTGTTGCTAGCTTGGTAGTTTTCGTTGCTAGCTTGCTAACTTTGCGTTGCTAGCTTGCCATTTTTGCATTGCTATCTTGGTAGTTTTGTGTTGCTAGATTGCAAGCTTTGCGATCTGGCTTGTCTTCTTGGCGTTGCTAGCTTGCTATCTTAGCGTTGCTAGCTTGCTAGCTTTGCGTTGCTAACTTGCTAGCATTGCGTTGCCAACTTGATATCTTTGCTTTGCTAGCTTGCTATCTTTGCGTTGTTAGCTTGCTAGATATGCGTTGCTAGCTTGCCAGATTTGCGTTGTTAGCTTGCCAGTTTTGCTTTGCTAGCTTGCTAGCTATGCGTTGCTACCTTGCTAAATTGATATATATGCGATGGTTACTTGCTACCTTTGCGCTTCTACCTTGCTATTTTGCTAGATTTACGTTGCTAACTTAACTATCTTTGCGTTGCTAGCTTGCTAGCTTTGATTCGCTAGCTTGCTAGCTTCGCATTGCTAGCTTGCTAGCTTGGTAGATTTGCGTTGCAAGCTTACTAGCTTTGCGTTGCTAGCTTGCAACTTTGCGTTGCTAGCTTGCTATCTTGCCATTGCTAACTTGCTAGATTTCAGTTACTAGGTTGCTAGCTTTGGCTTGCTAGCTTGATAGCTCTGCTTTGCTATCTTGCTAGATTTTCTTGGCTTGCTTGCTTGCTTTCTTTGCGATTCTTGCTTGCTAGCTTTGCATTGCTAGCTTGGTAGCTTTGCGTTGCTCGCTTACTAGCTCTGTGTTGCTAGCTTGCTAGATTGCTAGATTTGCGTTGCTAGCTTGATAGCTTTGCGTTGCTATCTTGCTGGCTTTGCGTTGATAAGTTGCTATCTTTGCGTTGCTAATTTCCTACATTTGTGTTGCTAGCTTGGTAGTTTTCGTTGCTAGCTTGCTAACTTTGCGTTGCTAGCTTGCCATTTTTGCATTGCTATCTTGGTAGTTTTGTGTTGCTAGATTGCAAGCTTTGCGATCTGGCTTGTCTNGCTTGTCATCTTGGCGTTGCTAGCTTGCTATCTTAGCGTTGCTAGCTTGCTAGCTTTGCGTTGCTAACTTGCTAGCATTGCGTTGCCAACTTGATATCTTTGCTTTGCTAGCTTGCTATCTTTGCGTTGTTAGCTTGCTAGATATGCGTTGCTAGCTTGCCAGATTTGCGTTGTTAGCTTGCCAGTTTTGCTTTGCTAGCTTGCTAGCTATGCGTTGCTACCTTGCTAAATTGATATATATGCGATGGTTACTTGCTAGCTTTGCGCTTCTACCTTGCTATTTTGCTAGATTTACGTTGCTAACTTAACTATCTTTGCGTTGCTAGCTTGCTAGCTTTGATTCGCTAGCTTGCTAGCTTCGCATTGCTAGCTTGCTAGCTTGGTAGATTTGCGTTGCA
>NW_019722810.1:0-923 GCF_002891405.2 Cryptotermes secundus | reverse complement strand
ACACACACACCATATATCCATGCCTTGTGAGGGATTCGAACCAACGATCCTGGCTTCCGAGAGAGCGAATACTGTACATGCCTTAGACCGCTCGGCTACCGTGACCAGCTGACAAATCATTATTAATCACTAAATCTTTCGATGCTATATGATTTATAGACAGCGTCCATTAAGAATTTTCTAGCCTGCTGTGTCCTCACCCGGCGTTCCCTGGCAAACGGCTTCTAACAGTGGAGATTCTTTAGCTTCCCGCTCTCAGGTCCTCTCTTCACAGCCACCCGTACAGATGTCTCTCTCAATTGACTTCTTCCCCTGCTTATAATATCTCGGCACGGACCATATAGAAATGCCCCGTTTCCATTGTTGTAGTCCAACTGTTGCACTACTAAGAATTTGTTGTCTAGCAACGGGAACGTGTTTGCGGAGCTGTTGCCCAGAATCGGTCGCTGTTCACAGAGTCACCGCCTAGCAACGGGTTTATACGCCACAATATGAGGGTATATACATCCGAGCAGTCCGTTGAAAGTCAACGGACGTTTCAGAGGGACATGTTACCTCAATTCTTCAGTGTCGAAGGATACGGCAAGCAAGAAAACAGCGTGCCGTCTGCTTTCACGCTGGTTACTAGCTTCGCTTCATTTTCGATCTTGAAGATGGTGTAGACATGTTCCTCCGAAACGTCGGATAACTTTCGGTAGACTACTTGGCGTTATATTCCAGAAGATAGAACTCTTCAGTAGCCTGTCTTCAGCTGTCTTTATTTTAATTAATAATGCTTGCTTAGAAAATTTCTTGAAACGTGTATTTTGTATTCCTTCAGTATTGAATGTAGGCACTATGCTACAAGCCGGATGGTCGCGGGGTCGAATCCCGATGATCTGGATTTTTTAAATTTACCTAATCCTTCCAGCCGCACTATGGCC
>NW_019722809.1:0-372 GCF_002891405.2 Cryptotermes secundus | reverse complement strand
ACAGTGACGTGGCGGATGAGTCAGCGCTCCCCTCCCCCCCTCCTCACGGTAACGTAATGCACAACGCGCGGTGACATAAGACAGCGTGAGGTAAGAGCGTTGGTATGTAACAGGCACACGCAGCCACTATATAAGAGAGCTGCGCTGCCTGTGAGTAGTAGTTGTAATGTGGCCATCGCCGAGTTCAGTTCCGAGTTAGTTCCGAGCAAGCCTACGAGCAAGTGTGTTATCAACAGTTCTCCAGTCAGCCGACTACAGTTGGAGTATAGCAGCCGTCGCGGAAAGTAGAACCGGACGTGTGTGTGATTGTGTAATTGGGAGCGTGTCATACAGTGATACAAAGCTCCCCTACTGTAAACGTGTAGACTGCTG
>NW_019722808.1:281-452 GCF_002891405.2 Cryptotermes secundus | reverse complement strand
AAGTTAGCAACCTAGCAACTCAAATCTAGCAAGCTAGGAACGCAAAGATAGCAAGATATCAACGCAAATTTAGCAAGGTAGCAATGCAAATCTAGCAAGCTAGCTACGCAAAACTAACAAGATAGCAAAGTAGCAACGCATAGTTAGCAACGCAAAAGCTAGGAAATTAGC
>NW_019722808.1:0-127 GCF_002891405.2 Cryptotermes secundus | reverse complement strand
AGTTAGCAACGCAAAGGTATAAATATTGCAACGAACGGCTGGAAAGATAGAAACGCACACCTGGCAAGATAGCAACGCAAAACTGGCAAGATAGCAAGGCAAAGCTAGCATGATAGCAAAGCAAAGC
>NW_019722807.1:0-318 GCF_002891405.2 Cryptotermes secundus | reverse complement strand
TGCTAGCTTTGCTTTGCTAGCTTTCCGTTGCTAGCTTGCTAGCTTTGTAAATTTTGCGTTGCTTACTTCCTATCTTTGCGTTGCTATTTTCCTAACTTGAGTTGCAAGCTTGCTAGCTTTGAGTTGCTAGCTTGCTAGCTTTGCGTTTCTAGCTTGCTAACTTTGCATTGTTATCTCTTTAGTTTTCGTTGCTTGTTTGCATGCTTCGAGTTACAATCTTGCTATATTGCTATCCTTGCGTTTCAGCTTAATAACTTTGCGTTCCAAACTTGATAGCTTTGCGTTGTAGGCTTGCTAGCTTTTCGTTGCTATCTTCCT
>NW_019722806.1:299-1178 GCF_002891405.2 Cryptotermes secundus | reverse complement strand
AGCTAGCAACGCATAATTTGCAAGCTAGCAAGCTAGCAACGGAAACTAGCAAGCTAGGAACGCATAGCTGGCAAGCTAGAAACGCACAACTGGCAATATAGAAACGCAAACCTGGGAAGCTAGCAAGGAAAAGGTAGCATGCTAGTAAAGCAAACCTAGGTAGCTATCAACGAAAAGATAGCAAGCTAGCAACGGTATGCTAGCAAAGTAGCAACGCAATGTTAGCAAGGTAGCCACGCAAATCTAGCAAGCTAGCAACGCAAAGCTGGCAAGATAGCAACGCACACTTGCATGTTAGAACGCAAAGCTCGCAAACTAGCAACGCAAAGCAGGAAATATAGAAATGAAAAGCTGGCAGGCTGGCAACGCATATCTAGCAAGCTAGCAACGCAAAGATGTCAAGCGAGCAACGCAAAGCTGGCAGGCTAGAAACGCAAAGCTACCAAGCTGCAACGAAAAGCTAGCAAGCTAGCAACGTCAAAGCTAGCAAGGTGGCAACGCAAAGCTAGGAAGCAAAGAACGCAAAGCAAGCAAACATGAAACGCAAAGCTAGCATGCTAGAAACTCAAAGCTAGCAAGCTAAAAAAGAAAGCTAGCAAGGTAGCAACGCAAATCTTGCAAGCTTGCCTCGCAATTCTAGCAAGCTAGCAACGCAAAGATTTAAAGCTACCAACGTATATCTAGCAATATAGCAAGCTAGCAACGCAAAGTTGGCAAGCTAGCAACGCAAAGCTGGCAAGATAGCAACGCAAATCTTGGAAACTAGCAACGCATATGTAGCAAGCTGGCAAGCTAGAAACGGAAAGCTAGCAAGCTAGCAACGCCAAGCTCGCAAACTAGCAAAGCAAAGTTGGCAAGCTAGCAACGCAATGCTGGCAA
>NW_019722806.1:0-178 GCF_002891405.2 Cryptotermes secundus | reverse complement strand
AGCTTGCAAGCAACAACGCAATGCTAACAATCTAGCAACGCACAGCTAGCAAGCAAACAACGCAAAGTTAGGAAGCTTGCAAAGCAAAGCAAGCAATCTAGCAACACAAAGTTAGAAAGATAGAAACGAAAAACTAGCAACCTAGAAACGCAAATATAGCAAGCTAACAAGCAAGCAA
>NW_019722805.1:0-216 GCF_002891405.2 Cryptotermes secundus | reverse complement strand
CATTTGGCGTGACTTGACGTGAGGCGAGGCGTGACGGGGCGAGGCTAGGTTAGATTAGGTTAGATTAGGTTAGGTTAGGTTAGGCTAGGTTAGGTTTGCGCAGTAGATTTGTGCGCATCAATCGGTAACTGAGGGGTACCATTCCCTGTTGTTAAGTTTGGTGAGGTGATCTAAGGTGACGTGATTTGACGTGACTTAGCGTGATTAGACGTGACT
>NW_019722804.1:0-1283 GCF_002891405.2 Cryptotermes secundus | reverse complement strand
TGCTAGCTTGCTAGTTTTGCGTTGATAGCTTGCTAGCATTTCGATTCAAGCTTGCTAGCTTGCTAGATTTCCGTTGCTGGCTGGCTTGATTTGCGTTGCTTGCTTACTTGTTTGCTATGGGGTTCTTGTTTGCTAGCTTGCGTAGCTAGATTCCTAGCTTTGCGTTGCTAGCTTGCTAGCTTTGCGTTTCTAGCTTGCTAACTTAGCCTTGCTAGCTTGCTAGTTTTGCGTTGATAGCTTGCTAGCATTTCGATTCAAGCTTGCTAGCTTGCTAGCTTTGCGTTTCTAGCTTGCTAACTTAGCCTTGCTAGCTTGCTAGTTTTGCGTTGATAGCTTGCTAGCATTTCGATTCAAGCTTGCTAGCTTGCTAGCTTTGCGTTTCTAGCTTGCTAACTTAGCCTTGCTAGCTTGCTAGTTTTGCGTTGATAGCTTGCTAGCATTTCGATTCAAGCTTGCTAGCTTGCTAGCTTTGCGTTTCTAGCTTGCTAACTTAGCCTTGCTAGCTTGCTAGTTTTGCGTTGATAGCTTGCTAGCATTTCGATTCAAGCTTGCTAGCTTGCTAGCTTTGCGTTTCTAGCTTGCTAACTTAGCCTTGCTAGCTTGCTAGTTTTGCGTTGATAGCTTGCTAGCATTTCGATTCAAGCTTGCTAGCTTGCTAGCTTTGCGTTGCTAGCTTGTTAGCTTTGCATTGTTATCTTGCTAGCTTTGCGTTCTAGCTTGCAAGTTTGGCGTTCCTAGCTTGCTTGCTTGCGTTGCTAGCTTGATAGCTTTGCATTGCTATTTCGCTAGCTTTACGTTGCTAGCTACCTAGCTAGATTTCAGTTGGTCGCTAGCTAGATAGCGTTGCTAGCTTGCTATCATTTCGTTTCTGGCTTTGTAGCTTTGCGTTGCTAACTTGCTAGCTTGCTAGATTTGCGTTGCTAGCTTGCTAGCTTTGCGTTGATAACTTGCTAGATTTAAGTAGCTAGCTTTCAAGCTTTGCTTTTCTAACTTGCTAGCTTTGCGTTGCTAGCTTGCTAACTTTGCGTTGCTAGCTTGCTAGCGTTGCGTTGCTAGCTTGTTACTTTTGCGTGCTAACTTGCTAGTTTGCCTGATTTGCGTTGCTAGCTTGCTAGATTTGCATTGCTACCTTGCTAACTGTGTTGCTAGCTTGTTAGCTTTGCGTTGCTAGCTTGCTAGCTTTGCGTTACTAGCTTGCTAGGTTTGCGTCGCTAGCTTGCTAGATTTGCGTTGCTAGGTTGCTAGATTTTTTCGTTGCTAGCTTGCTAGCATTGCGTTGCTTG
>NW_019722803.1:0-1268 GCF_002891405.2 Cryptotermes secundus | reverse complement strand
GCTAGGTTGCTTGCTTTGCGTTGCTTGCTTGCTTGTTTGATTTGCAGTTCTTGTTTGCTAGCTTTGCGTTGCTAGCTTGTTAACTTTGCGTTGCTAGCTTGCTAACTTTTCGTTGCTAGGTTGATAGCTATGCTTTGCTAGGCTGCTAACTTGCTAGCTTTGATTTCCTAGCATGCTAGCTTTGAATACCTTGCTTGCTTGTTTTGGGATTCTTGCTTGCTTGAATGCTTTGTGTTTCTTGCTTGCTAGATTTGTGTTGCTAGCTTGCTAGGTTTTCGTTGCTAGCTTTGCTAGATTTCCGTTCTTGCCGTTTTATATGCGTTGTTAGTTTGATAGCTTATATATTTGCGATGCTAGATTGGCAGCATTGCATTGCAAGCTTGCTAGCTTTGCGTTGTTACCTTGCTAACTTTGCTTTGCTAGCTAGGTAGATTTGCGTTGCTAGCTTGCTTCTTTTGAGTTGCTAACTTGCTAGTTTTGCGTTGCTAGCTTGCTAAATTTCCGTTGCTATCTTGCTAGCTTTGCGTTTATCTCTTGCTAACTTTGCGATCCTTTCATTCTTGCTTTGCATTGCTTGTTTCCTTGATTTGAATTTCTTGCTTATTAGCTTTGCCTTTCAAGCTTGCTAGCTTTGCGTTGCTAGCTTGCTAGCTTTGATTTGCAAGCTTTGCGTTGATAGCTTGCTAGTTTTCGTTGCTAGCTTGCTAGCCTTGCGTTTCTTCCTTGTTAACTTTGCGTTGCTGGCTTGCTATCTTTGAGTTGCAAGTTTGCTAGCTTTGCGTTGCTAGCTTGCTAGCTTTGCGTTGCTAGCTGGCTTTCTTTGCGTTGCTTGCTTGCATGTTTGCTTTGCTGTTCTTGCTTGCTAGCTTTGCGTTTCTAACTTGCTAGCTAGGCGTTGCTATCTTGCTAGCGTTGCGTTGATAGCATGCTATCATTGCGTTGATAGTTTCGTAGCTTGATAGATTTGCGTTGCTCGCTTGCTATTTCTGCGTTGCTTGCTTAATAGCATTGCGTTTCTTGCTTGCTAGATTAGCGTTGCTAGTTTGACAGCTTGCTAGATTTGCGTTGCTCGCTTGCTATTTCTGCGTTGCTTGCTTAATAGCATTGCGTTTCTTGCTTGATAGCCTTGCGTTGCTAGCTTGCTAATTTTGCGTTGCAAACTTTGCGTTGCTTGATTGCTAGTTTTGCGTTGCTAGCTTGCTAGTCTTACGTTGTTTGCTTGATTTCTTACTTGTTTGCGTTTCTTGCTTGATAGCTTTGCGTTGCTA
>NW_019722802.1:0-530 GCF_002891405.2 Cryptotermes secundus | reverse complement strand
CCTCTGTGGTCTAGTGGTCAGAGTTCCTGCCTATAGATCCAGAGGAGCAGGTTTGATTCCTGGCACTAGACGATTTTCTGACAAGTGTCGGGTCTGGATCGGGTCAGCTCAGCCTCGTGATGATAATTGTGGAGCTGCTTCAAGGAAATAGCGGCTCCGTTCTAGAAAACCGAAATTAATGGCCATGGGGATTAATTGCACTGACCACGCGGCACCCTCTATCCACTGAAGTTGGCACTAACTTTGCCGACAAGCAGCAGTCACTCGGTCGGTATAGTTTGCTTGCAGACTGAAGCCACGGAGTTTGTTTCTATTTACCTTCACTTTTGCTCCCTTCCAAACCATCAGTTGTCAGTCCTCACATTTTCCATGTTTGATTTCGTTCCTGAGCTGTAATTTATATATGTGTATATAAATTTATACATGTAATGTCTTCCCTTTTCTCTTGAATTTACTTAATGCGCAAAGAAACTAGTGGACTTTTACATCTCTATGTGCAGCCATCTTGCTTGAAAACAGAACAAGTTTCT
>NW_019722801.1:0-1606 GCF_002891405.2 Cryptotermes secundus | reverse complement strand
TGGATATGATGGAATTACTACCAAATTAATAAAAGCAAGTGCACCCTCTTTAGTCTACTGTGGCTTCACCAGTCGTCTCCAGGTGACGGACTCTAACAGTGAAGATTCTTCAGCTCTTTTTTAATGCTAGTGAGGTGGGACTAAATCCCTCGTACTGCGGCCACTTCTGGCCTATTGTACCAGCCCCAGATGATAGGTGAGGGTGATTGTGGAGCAATTGGTGGAATGAAGATTGGCAGGGGAAACCAAAGTACTTGGAGAAAACCTGCCCCAGCGCCACTTTGTCCACCACAAATCCCACTTGACTAGACCCGGGATCGAACACGGGTCGCCGCTGTGGGAAGCCAGAGACTTATCACTTGAGCTATGGAGCCGTATATATTCAGCTTCCTCGCTCACTTCCTTCCCCGCTGGCTCTCAACGGTGCCGACTAAGTATTTTCTTCTCAGACTCCCTTAAACTACGGACTCTTGCTCCAATTAACATCCCGGCACGGATCGCGTAGAAAACACCATTTCCATCAGTTCCTCTATTATTCCGTGTGAACTTTTGCTGTGGAAATCTGTTTCGTCTTCGCTATTCGCTACATTTGGCACTAACTTCGCAGGAAAGCGGCGGTCGCTAGGTCGGTACAGTTCGCTTGCGGAGAAAAGTACTCAAGTACAAGAAACACAGCACGCATATAAACTACACCAGTAAGATCAGGAACACATCGCCAAAAGGGATAGACGACAATATCCACTACCAAGGAAGATAAAACACGATCAAGATCGGTTTACGAACAAATTTCTTAACTTAAAAATGTTTTTACACGCACTCATAACATAATTTTAATGTAAAGGAAGGCTGCTGTGGTGAAACAAATTGAATTTTATATACTGTGCAGTGGAAAATTATATTTTTAAATATCCTTTATGGAAGTGATTGCAACTACGTCACTTCTAAGTAATATACTTCAAGAATGTTCTTATTATAAAAGTTTATGTCAAACATCTATTTCGACAATGGAAAATTAACAACTACATATCGTGAGCAACATAAATGTTTTAAGTGTATATAGTCTTATAAAAGCATTTACGTATTGGTGGGTTCCTGATCGTAGTGGTATACCTCCGGTGATGATTCATTAAGATTCGAAACATGTTAGGTAACTAAGTGCTGAAGTGATGAAGGCATTATATGTCACATTGGACTGAAATAAACTTAATTGTAAACTTAATAGTGTGACGGACCAGAATGGAACAAAATTAAAATATTTCTTCACGAACACCTTTTGCATTGAACCCTCTTCTCCACGAGAAACGCACAAGAGTAATCTGCTCTTCGTTAGTATACTCCTCAAGCACGGGCACTATTTTGGCTACAAAAACATGCTCATACGCGTCTGCTACCTAGACTGCCATTAAGCTGGACTGTGCTGCTACCTAGTGATACACATAGAAAACCTATTACATCCATCAGAGCTGTTTTACTTGATACAGAATCCGAGACAGTGTAATTCACAGGATTTAATCTCAGATTTTGGCGCCGTTTTCATATTTGTAAATGCTGATATGCGAACAACTTTTGCGTATGTTCATGATCTGTGTACCAAATTTAACATTCA
>NW_019722800.1:0-442 GCF_002891405.2 Cryptotermes secundus | reverse complement strand
ACGGAAAGTTAGCAAGGTAGCAACGAAATGCTAGCAATCTAGCAAACCAAAGTTAGCAAGCTAAAAACGCAAAGCTAGCAAGCTAGCAACGCTTATCTAGCAAGCTAACACGATAGAAACGGAAAGCAAGAAAACTAGGATCGCAAAGGTGGCAAGCTAGCAACGAATACCTGGAAAGATAAAAATGCAAAGCTGGTAATCTAGAAAGGCAAACAGGCAAGCTAGCAACGCAAAGCTAGCAAGCTAGCAACGCCTAATTAACAAACTAACCATCTAGTAACGCAAAGATCGTAAGCAAGCAACGCATAGCTGGAAAGCTAAAAAGGCAAAGCTGGCAATCTAGAAAGGCAAAGCAGGCAAGCTAGCAACGCAAATCAGGCAAACTAGCAACGAAAAGTTGCAAGCTAGCAAATCAAAGCTAGCAAGCTAGCAAAGCAAAAAT
>NW_019722799.1:0-1278 GCF_002891405.2 Cryptotermes secundus | reverse complement strand
AACTCATTTATTAAAATGCTTGAGAACAGGCAAATGAAAATTATAAATAGCCACTGAAAAGAGAAAGCTATATTCATGCAGATGACACGAAGAGACAAAGGAGAGAAGAAAATACAAAGGAACACAATATTAAGAACTAAAAACATAAACATTGAAAATAGGGATCTGAAGAAGAACAAAGTTAGTAATATCAGTGAAAGAAGAGAACCCTCTGTTAATAATATCAATGTATCTGCAGACATCAGCTACAGAAACACATATGGCTGAGGGACTAGCCTCTTCACACTTTCAAACATTGAAAGCTGAAGTCTCTGACCTAGTAGGTACGCATTAAACTAATAGTATCAAAAAATGGATGAGTGACCAAGTTTGTTTCTTAAAGACACTAATGAGAAATGAAGCATATAGGAATTGCTGCCTGGACTTGGGCGTTGGAAATTTGTATTTAATTAATATGTCATCACACCTATTATCACAAGTGCCGATAAGAAATCTGCCAGAACATAAGACTGCAAATTCTCTTTGAATTCCTTAAGTTTAGATGAATCAGTCAATTGATGGTGTTCCAGGTGATAGAAGTGTATTCAAATTTCGATCAAACTAGAGCACTATACAAAACTGTAAGACTATAGATAGTAGGAAAGGAAAGTGTAATACAACAAATGAAACCTAATATTTTTAGGCTTTTTGAAGAAAATGTAATCAACTTGACCGTGAAAGTAAAGCTTATGGCCTAACAGGATTCCAAGATCTTTAACACTTTGGGAATAGACTTCTAGTTTGTTAAGTAATTTGTAATTAATTTTAATTTTTAATTTTTCAATTTATTTCTGTTAATCCATACTGGTACAACCATCAGATATAGAAAAGTCAAAAAGGAATTCAGGACAGTACAATATTAATAGTAATAAGAAATGCAATCATTAATAGATTTTGTCAAGGAAAAAAAAATAATAAAAATAGTAGAACAGTGTAAATATTGATACAATGATGTTACGATTACCATAAGAAATACTTATCTAGTTTTATGCATAAAAATCATTCACAGTATAAAAGACTGTTCATGCAAATAATTTTTAATGCTTTTTTAANTAATATCACATGCCAAGTCTTTCATGTCAGCCGTAAGATTGTTTTATATATATATATATATCTGATTTTGCATAATTATTTATTGCTATTTATGTGAACTGCCGGTTCCTTGGTGTGAATAGGTTTGAGGGGTGTACGGTAACATAGGAATGGTATAGTAGCATTCTATTTTATTGAATATGTTGT
>NW_019722798.1:0-353 GCF_002891405.2 Cryptotermes secundus | reverse complement strand
TAGTGCTGATCCTGGGTCCACAAAAGTTAGATCGAGGGCGGCATTTGAACCACTGGCATCGGAGATATATGTCGGGGAGCCGTCATTAAGCAGCGTGATGTTTGTTTCCAATTCAGTGATGTTGTGATACAGGTTGTTGCCTGTTGTACAATTCTTTGAATTACCCCACGTGTGATGGTGGCCGTTAAAGTCTCCTCCAATCAGGAATTTTCCTTTGAATTGTGTGAAAAATTTTTCCCATGCTCTTGGCTCGATTTTCATGTGTGGCTGCTTGTAACATGACACCATTAAAATTCGATCTTGACGCATGTGCAGTTCAATTGCACACGCTTCAATTTTGCTGTCTCCATCGT
>NW_019722797.1:0-1565 GCF_002891405.2 Cryptotermes secundus | reverse complement strand
CTGCGAACCCCCTAGCCCCATTATAACAGAAACATAGAGAACGTGACTCGAGTGGTCTTCGAACCCACACACTCACAGCAATGTGAACACACAAGCATATGTGCAGAACCACGACGGTTAATACGCCCTCCGGGATTTTAAACAGTCCTGACATCTATAGCCGATTTAACGTTGTTAAATAACCAAGAAATTGTGCCCGAGTATGAATTTCGTAACAGAAAAGTGTGGAGTCTTACAGACGTCAGCGCTTCAAACCGATCGCGCTGAATTGCAGTGCTCAGGTGATAACACACAGTCAGCGCTATACAAAGAGAACGATATCACCAAAGGATTAACAGTGTTTATCAGAAGAACTAAGTTCATTCATTCGTCAAGTCACATTCTCCTCTGCGGTCTCTGTCAACATTGCACAGAAAGCGGGCTGTCGTAGCGGGAGGTCCTCGGTTCGAATCTCGATCAGGACATCAGCTATCCTCAGTTCCTTCAGGCAGAGGCCGCTGCCTTCCAGATCCTTTCCAATTCATTATTCGGCTACCCTACCATTCTACGCTACGGACTCTTACCTACTGACAGCCTCGTAAAAGAACCCACAAAAGGAAAGTTTCACAAAGAAGTAGAGGAAGCGCTCGCTAATCCGGTTACAGTTAATCCGGATCGAAATATGAAAAGTGAACAGTGCCGTCTTTTCACACTTGTAGGAGTTCTATGAAAGCATGTTCGCGTTTCTTGTGTTCGAGTTGGCCTGTGTAAGATGGGACCTTGCGATGTGTCGATCCTCTTCTCAAAGAGTCTTGTCAATGAAGAAAGCAGTCTTCTGGGATTTGGCACCGTGTATATGTGGTGTTAACCGACGTTTCGGAGGAACGTATCGCCTCCATCTTCAGGGTAGAAGAAAAAATATAAGAAATCTGCAAGCGAAGAGACCGTGAGAACCGGTAAAAGCAGACTGTTACAGACTTGTACAGATGCTCTATATCAGGCATGTCCAACGCGTCTATCGCGGGACGATTTTTGGTCAATCTCATAGGCCTATAAGAAAACTATACGTGAGAAGCATGCAAATTCACTTTTAATATAATATGATTATATTCAGATTTTGAAGGGAAAATACGTGTTAATAGTAGTCTGTACTTTCAATGTATGTTTTTTATTGCTAGTGGGGTGAGACTAAGTCCCTTGTACTGCGGCCTCTTCTGGCCTACTGTACCAGCCCCAGATCATAGGTGAGGGTGATTGTGGAGCAGTTGGTGGAATTAAGATTGGCAGGGGAAACGGAAGTACTCAGAGAAAACCTGCCCTAGCGCCACTTTGTCCACCACAAATCACACATGAGCAGACCCGGGATCGAACCCGGTCCGCCGCAGTGGGAAGCCAGCAACTAACCGCTTGAGCCAGTGGTTCTCAAACTTTTTACCTCTGAGCCCCCCTGACAAGAGAAAATACTCTCAGGCCCCCCGCCTGTTTTTTTTATCAAAATGGAAGTCATGGTATGTTTGACGTTTTATTCAGCTTATTTTGATTTTTTCTACATACTATTTAGCAGTTTTTTACTTAAAATTAAAGTA
>NW_019722796.1:290-774 GCF_002891405.2 Cryptotermes secundus | reverse complement strand
GGTGTGCCAGTACTAACGACTCACGAGAGAGCAGTTTTTGGTTTTCCCTCTGGTAGGTTTTGAATCATTAGTTCATCCCTGCCTTTGGCTAATACTGCAACAGTAGGTTCGCCGGTTGCTTCTGAGCCCCTTGATGGTTCACCAGAGCTTCCAGGCCCCTGCTGAAGCATTTTTCGTTGGGATCCCCTTAAAGTGGGGTCCATCTTCATTTTAAGGTCCTTACGACCCTTTTTTTGTGTGGTCCCTTTTTCATTTTGGTCTCACGAATAATGGGGATTTGAAAAGTCACCACCCGCAGAGCCCTGTACGGGTGGAAGATATAAATACAACGGGGTGCTGCCTGGTGCCCCGAGGGGATCGTTCGTGACAGTGGCCAATAACTATCCCAGTGCCATGCAGCCCTCGCCACGATGCCTCACACCTTGGCTTAGGCGGTTGGTCCTTCATAAGTATAACCCTCACAAGCCACCAGGACCAAGAGTGC
>NW_019722796.1:0-180 GCF_002891405.2 Cryptotermes secundus | reverse complement strand
CAAAGCTCCCCCTCTCCCACCAATCCACATGGGTTGGTCGAAACCATTTTAGAATGTTGAGCCCTAAGGCTTGCAGCACCTTGTCGGTACTCTAGGGAGACAACTCAAATAGCCGTAGCTACCCTCATAGGAGTGCTCTCCCACATTCGTCCTGGGTACATCATAATGAAACCCAAGAGT
>NW_019722795.1:0-548 GCF_002891405.2 Cryptotermes secundus | reverse complement strand
ATGCGTTGCATGCTTGATTGCTTGCTTTGCGTTTCTTGCTTCCTAACTGTGCGTTGCTACCTGGCTACCTTGGCGTTGGTAGCTTTCTAAATTGCTATATTTTCGTTGCTAACTTGCTATCTTTCTTTGCTAATTTGCTGGCTTTGCGTAAACAGCTTGCTAGCTTTTCATTGCTATCATTCTAGCTTTCCGTTGCTAGCTTACTAGCTCTGCGATGGTAGTTGGTTAGCTGTGCGTTGCCAGCTTGCTAGCTTTGCTTTGCTAGCTTCCTAGTGTGCGTTGCTTGCTTGCAGCTCTGCGTTGCTAGCTTGGGAGATTTGCGTTGCTAGCTTGCCAGTTTGCGTTGTAAATTTGCTATCTTTTTGTTGCTAGCTTGCGAGCTTTGCTTTGCTAAACTTGTAAGATTGCTATATTTGCTTTGCTAGCTTGATAGCTTTGAGTTGTTATCTTGCTGGCTTTTTTTGCTAGCTTGCTAAATTTGCGTTGCTAGCTTGCTCGCTTGTTCGCTTTTCGTTGCTAGGTTGGTAGCTTTGCGTTGCTAACTTGCT
>NW_019722794.1:0-787 GCF_002891405.2 Cryptotermes secundus | reverse complement strand
GTTTTTAAGTAGCACAAGCTCTTCAAAAGTGGCCGACAGAGTGTGGAGCATGAGCCCCGTGGTGGACGGCAGTCGACGTCAAGAACCGACGACAATGTGCAACATGTGCATGACGTACTCAATTCAGACCGTCGGTTAAGTGTGCGCATGATTGCAGATCGTGTTGGCATTGATAAGATGACGGTACACACCATTATCACTGAAGATTTGGCGATGCGAAAGTTCTGCGCGAAACTCGTCCCGAAGGTGACCGACTACCTGACAAAAAACGGCATCGCGACGGTACCCCAACCCCCCTACAGTCCCGACTTGGCACCAGCAGACTTTTTCCTGTTCCCGAAAGTGAAATCCTCCCTCAAAGGGCACCATCATGGGACCCTGAGTGCCGTCAAAGAGGCTTGCACGCGGACCCTTAAGGACCTTCCGGAATCNCCTACCAGGGAGCCTTCGTGTCGTGGTAACGCCGTTGGCAAAAGTGTATTGATGCACAAGGGATGTATTTTGAAGAATTTTGAGGCATTGTAGCAATATCTGAAATAAATCTATTTTCCCGGAACTTTTCCCGATACTTTTTATACGGACCTTGTATGTATAGATGGAAGAACAATAGTAAACTGCATCTGAAGGAAATAAAATGTGAGGGTGTGGGCTGGATTCACCTGGTTCAAGATAGAGTGCAGGGGAGGTCTTTTGTGAACATGGTAATGAATCATCTGGCTGCACAGAAGATGGATTTTTTTAACAACTGAGCAGATGTCAGCTTCTCAAGAAGGACTATGCCCCATGC
>NW_019722793.1:0-427 GCF_002891405.2 Cryptotermes secundus | reverse complement strand
GGTCGAAAGTTACAGCTCGTTGCTAGACAGCAGTCAGCGCACCAATGAACTAGCTGGGTACCGATCACGTGACGTGTTTTTATGTGGTGTGCGCCACGTAACAGTACAATGCTCTGTTTTCTGTGCGTGGTCAGCGCGGAGAGGATATGAGATTCAGTATACTTCAGTTCAGAGTTAGTTGTCTGTAGGACATAGCCACGGGAGTTTCGTAGTTGAAGAATAATTAGAAGTCGGCCGGTGAAGATGTAGTGTGTGATTAGAAGATTTAGTCACAGTGAGACTGTTTTAATTCCGTTACCAGAATACGACTAGCGAAGACTGAGAATCCTAGTGCCTGTGTAACGGTTACTGTAAAGTGTGTAAATCAGTGGTACAGCTGTATTGATTATAATTAAGAGAGATTGTAACCGGGGTGACAATAAGTCCA
>NW_019722792.1:0-798 GCF_002891405.2 Cryptotermes secundus | reverse complement strand
CCTCTGTGCTGTTAAGTTTGCACGTAAATAAACAGGAATTGAACTCAAATATTATATGCGATTTTATGATGTATAAGTTTGACTGTCTGCAACCTGCAAAATTGATGTTAACCTACTGATGCAAATAATGGACTCATACAATTTTGTATATGTATTTTAAGGGCAGTTTCCACACCCTGGTTATATACTGTACAGATCTATGGAAAATAAATAAAATGAATGATTTACAGTTGTCTGGGATGTGATGTGTAGTCTCATAGATGGGCACTAATGCCTCAAAGGAACATGCTGCCTCCATCTTCAAGTATAAAAGTAAAAGTTAGTCTTCTAGCCTGAAAATTGTCTCACAACCCGGAAGACCATTATCTGGATCATCAGTACTGTTACCATCATCAAACTTCAGCAGGCTGTTCATAACTGGAGATAAAACTGCAATTTCTTTAGTAGTAGACTATGTGATCTTCAAACAGAAACAGCAACCACTTGCCTCTTTTCAGTAGGTCTTTAANTAGGTCTTTAGAGAAAACGTGTACTGTATTTACAGAACAATGAGAAGACCACTTGTAACACTCAATTTTATTCAACTAAATTCTTGTTCTTTGTAAGTTTATGTATTATAAGTCACAACATATATGCTGTCTTCTATAGACTTACACCACCAACAGCACAGTGAGAAAGCATTAATTTATATTTCCATGTTTGGTAAAGTTAATCTTAAACTTCTTGTTTACAATTAAGTTTATTTGAGTCCAGTGTGACATATAATGCTTCCACCACTTTAGCACTCAGTTACCCAAC
>NW_019722791.1:0-297 GCF_002891405.2 Cryptotermes secundus | reverse complement strand
TGTAGCAACGCAAAGATAGCAAGCTAGTCACGAAAATCTAGCAAGTTTGCAACGCAAACTGGCAAGATAGCAAAGCACACTTGCAAGCTAGCAAAGCAAATCTAGCAAGCTAGCAACGCAAAGCTGACAAGGTAGCAACGCTAAGCTGGCAAGCTAGCAAAGCAAAGGTGGCAAGATAACTATTCAAAGCTGTCAAGTTACAACGCATACCTAGCCAGCTAGCAACGGTAACATAGCATGCTAGCAACGTAAATCTAGCAAGCTAGCAACGCAAAGATTGCAAGCTAGCAACGCAAT
>NW_019722790.1:0-269 GCF_002891405.2 Cryptotermes secundus | reverse complement strand
AAGACCTACGAACATATTACAGTAGTTCAAATGGCATGCGTTAAAATAAAGTCACACATGCATTATGAGTACTTATCTTTAGAATATTTTCCAGATGTTTTCATTGCTTTCTGAAGTCACTGATCTTCTATCTGCAGGGGCTGCACAAGGCTGGTAATCTGCATGTCAAAGTCCTCTCTTTAGCCATTGTTTTACATAATATCCTGCATCGAAAGCACTAAGATGGGGTCCCACTGATGAAATAAACATTAAACTAGATGCTGTTTTCA
>NW_019722789.1:0-1749 GCF_002891405.2 Cryptotermes secundus | reverse complement strand
AAACACTCATCCACTGACAATTATTGGGATTTGCACTTTGTTCATTGTCCGGTATTCTGGTAACTAGAAAACACTTTCAGGAACTGGATCTGATTCCATCCTCAGGTGGGGGAGTACACCTTCTCTGTTTGGACCCTCAGAAAGATATATTGATTTTTTATACTTTGCTTCAGAATGAACTGTTGCGATAAGGATGAAATTGAGGGGTGCACTTCAAGGATTTGGAAGTGTGTCCTTTTTCTGGTGGCAATTTATAGTAAGTAACGTACCTCTTGTAACTTGTAACTACAAATGATTATCAAAGGATTATAATAATCCCTGATTTTAAGAAAACCATTGCGTATTTAAATAGATTTTTGAAGTAGAAAATATGAAACTACTTGTAAAATAGTTAACCAGAATCAAAGATGAAGCTACTCCATCGCATAAGAGTGGCCTTTTTAACTGCACTGGTGGAATTTGCAAAAACTTGTTTGGTACTATGAAAAGTGAAGACGCAACATATTCCACAGACAAAATTTCGGATTTAGATGAGGAACAGACTGATTTTTTAACTCTCTAAAAAACAGGCAACAGTCGTAAAATTGACGTTAAGATCTATAAATATGACATTACAAGACGTATTTCAGAATGAGTGTGCACGATGCAGTGTAGCAGAATAATGAGCACGGTGATAAGATAAAGAAAATATACTATACTTCACCATCCATGCTGCTGCTTGTAAATGAGCAATCGATGCGAGTAGACAGAGCTTCGGGCATACTCTAGCCACATATTATTATACAAGCTCAAATCACGGATCAGATGAAATTAAATCAAGCTGACTTCTCCAGTGACGTGACAGTCGTCTTCCTCTAACAAATAATTTGAATTAAAGTGTGTACCATGTTTTGCCCTAACCAATTAAGATAGGAAATACTGTGTTAAAATTTGCATTTATATGGTCAGAATAAAGTATTTGTTAATAGATATAGCTAAGCAGTATTACGTTAGGTCAAGGGTAGACGAATTTAAGGAAAGTAAACTGATAGATATCGAATGTGCAAACAGAAACACCCTGTGCAAGTAAAGCATTTAGACGAAGAACGTGAAGCCTAATTTCTACAGTCCATTTGAAACATACGTAGCAGTTATACTCAGAATATAACAGAACTGAATAAAATCGCTGTAGATCCAGCTGGCTAATAATGAATGGTTATGTGCTGCTCCACCAGTGCATACACTCAAAGTCTTGAGTTCGGGACAGGAACAAATTGACTTTACGATGACAAGCCAGGAATTCAATTGTAAGTGTATATATGTGTAGCATATTAAAGTCGATTTTCTCTTTTTTTTCTTTTCAGTGTGTATCGAGAATATGAATGCCACATGGAAGTTGAAGGAAATGTCCGTAAGTATCTGAAAAACATCAAAGGAATTGCCATTCCTTAACGTGAAATTATATATTTATCTAAAAGATGTATTGAAATGTTTCCTAAGAGAGAGAGAGAGAGAGAGAGAAGCAATCTAATTTCCTAAACAGGATTTGGTAAATAATAAATAGGGGTAAATTTTGGAAACTAAGTCAGTAGGTGAGTTTCAATTAGGATTAAATCTCATGTCACTCCTGTACTGATCTGTTGCAGCCACTTGGGATGAGAATCATCTTTTATGTTATTACAGCAACCTTCTTGATATACAAGGTAGGTTTCTTGACAGCTGACTCTGCACTTACCAGGCATTACTGTCTCTAGGCAAATGATCAAATTA
>NW_019722788.1:0-371 GCF_002891405.2 Cryptotermes secundus | reverse complement strand
ACTTTGGTAGCTTTGCGTTGCTAGCTTGAAAGCTTTGCGTTCTAGCTTGCTTGCTTTTCGTTTCAAGAATGCTAGCTTTCCGTTGCTAGCTTGCTAGATATGCGTTGCTAGTTTGCCATCTTTGCTTTCCTAGCTTGCCAGGTTTGCGATGCTAGCTTGGCAGCTGTGCGTTTCTAACTTGCTAGCTTTGCGTTCTAGCTTGCTAGTTTTGTCCTGCTTGCTTGCTAGCTTTGCGTTGTTAGCTTGGTAGCTTTGCGTTGCTAGCTTGTTAGTTTTGCGTTGCTAGCTCACTTGCATTGCGTTGTTAGCTTGCTAGATTGCGTTGCAACTTGCCAGCTTTGCGTTGCTATCTATACAGCTTTGAGTTCCTA
>NW_019722787.1:0-349 GCF_002891405.2 Cryptotermes secundus | reverse complement strand
TAGAAATCTAGCAAGCTAGCAACTCAAAGCTAGCAATCTAGTAACCCCTAGCTAGCAAGGTAGGAACGCAAGGCTAGCAAGTTAGCAACGCAATGCAAACAAGCTAGCAACGCAAAGCTAGCAAGCTAGCAACGCAAAGCTAGCAAGCAAGAAAAGCAAAGCAAGCAAGCAAACAAGCAAGCAAGCAACCAAATCTAGCAAGCTAGCAAAGGAAAGCTAGCAAGGTAACAACGCAAATCTAGCAAGCTAGTAACGAAAACCTGGCAAGTTATAAACGCAAACATAGCAAGCTAGGAATGCAAAGCTGTCAAGCTAGCTACACATAGATAGCAAGCTACCAAAGCAAAGC
>NW_019722786.1:0-567 GCF_002891405.2 Cryptotermes secundus | reverse complement strand
TAATGAAATCCCTCAAAATATGATTAAAAATAATTAATAATTAAACAACGTAAAAAATTCGATAGATTTCCATAAATTTTGGTGGAATCTTTTGACAATTTGTTGAAATTCTATATATTAATTTAAAATCTGTAATAATTCTTGTATAAAATTTTTTAATTATATCGAAATCTTTCAAACCTGGTATAAATTCCTTAAATTTAAAATAACGTTAAAGAGAATTACTTAAATTTCCTTAATATAATGTAGAAATCATCAATAATTTGGAAATAATTCCATTTAATGGGAAGAAAACTATTACATATTGTTTGTATTTCCTTATATTGACGTGAATTCGTCAAAGAATATTAGGAAAATTTTCAAAAAATTGGTTGATTTCTTTTCATAAATGGTTAAAATTATTTAAATATCTTAGAATGACTGAACATTTTATTAAAATTCATTAAACAATACACTAATTATTAGAAATTTGAAGGAATACCTTAAATCTTAGTAAATTTTTTTATAAATTCTTTGAAATTCTTTATTTATGATGAAGATTTCAAAGATTTTTAGGTTGAAATTATA
>NW_019722785.1:0-456 GCF_002891405.2 Cryptotermes secundus | reverse complement strand
GGTTAAATTGTCCTATTCTGATGGAAAACTCAACTTTATTACATAATTATACATATTATAATTATACTTACTTTCCTCGTCACACAGGGGCACTTGAGTAAGGTAACTGCCTCGCACTTTCCTTGGAGTTACTACATCATCATGAACCTGGCACAAATAACATAACGTAAATCAGATATCAGATGCATTTATACAGAAAACTCCCCTTTACCGCGACATATATGGCAAGTAATGTTCCCCGTTTAAATGAAAAGTAATATACAGTAAAAACATGTTCTCTGTTTGTCCTTGCAACGGAGCCTTCCTAAGAGATTGATGGCCGAAACATTTCGAACACATTTTCTGCAACTGGCCTCAGGTCTAGTAGCTTACATGTGATGAAGGACGGTATGCATTGGTGCTTGCGGCGTTACCGAACGCTAGAGTACTGAATACTGAGCTCTTTGCTTGCAATAA
>NW_019722784.1:387-817 GCF_002891405.2 Cryptotermes secundus | reverse complement strand
AAGATAGATTGATAATAACGCTAAGCTAGCAATCTAGCAACGAAAGATAGCAAGCTACCAACGCAAACTAAAAAGCTAGCAACCCAAAACTAGCAAGCTAGCAATGAAAATTTAGCAAGCTCTCGACTCATAGCTAGCAAGAAAGACACGCAAAGTAATCAAGAAAACAAGTAAGCAATTAACCAAAACTATCAAGAGAGCAACGCAATGCTAGCAAGATAGCAACGCAAACCTAGCAAGCTTGCATTGAAAAGATAGCAAGCTAGCAACGCAAAGCAAGCAAGCTACAAACGCAAATCTAGCAAGCTAGCAACGCAAAGCTAGCAAGCTAGCAACACCAAGCTATCAAGCTAGTAACGCAAAGGTAGGAAGTTAGCAACGAAAAGCTAGAAAGCTAGCAACGAAAAGATAGGAAGCAAGCAACGCAAAC
>NW_019722784.1:0-286 GCF_002891405.2 Cryptotermes secundus | reverse complement strand
CTAGCAGGCTATTAACGAAAAGCTAGCAAGTTAGCAACGCAAATTTAGCAAGCTAGAAACGCACACCTGGCAAGCTAGCAACGCAAAGCTGGCAAGCTAACAAAGCACAGCTGGAAATCTAGAGACGTAAAGCTAGCAAGCTAGCAAGATAGCGACGCAAAGCTATCAAGCTAGCAACGCAAATGTAGCAAGAAAGCAACGAAAAGCAAGCAAGCTAGCCACGCAAATCTAGCAAGCAAAGTACGCAAAGCAAGCAAGCAAGCAAATCAAAGGTATCAAGCTAGCA
>NW_019722783.1:0-828 GCF_002891405.2 Cryptotermes secundus | reverse complement strand
TTTGCGTTGCTACATTTCCAGGTTTGCGTTTCTAGCTTGCCAGCTCTTCGTTGNAACTACCTTGCTACATTTGCGTGGCTAGCTTTCTAAGTTTACGTAGCTACCTTGCTAGCTTTCAGTTGCTAGCTTGCGAGGTTTGCGTTGCTAGTTTGCTAGCTTTGCGTTGCTAGCTTGCTAGATTTGGTTGCTTGCTTGCTCGCTTGCTTCTTTGGGTTGATTGCTTCAAGATTTCCTTACTAGTTTGCTATTTTTGCGTTGCTTGCTTGCTTTGTGTTTCTTGCTTTCTAGTTTTTGTTGCCAGCTTGCTAGCTTTGCGTTCCTACCTTGCTGGCTTGGCGTTAATATTTTGCTAACTTTGAGTATCTATCTTGCTAGATTGCTTGATTTGCGTTACTAACTTGCTAGCTCTGAGTTGCTATCTTGCTAACTTTGCGTTGCTAGATGCTAGCTTTACGTTGCTAGCTTGGTATCTCTGCGTTGCTAGCTTGCTATCTTGCTAGATTGCTTGATTTGCGTTACTAACTTGCTAGCTCTGAGTTGCTATCTTGCTAACTTTGCGTTGCTAGATGCTAGCTTTACGTTGCTAGCTTGGTATCTCTGCGTTGCTAGCTTGCTATCTTGCTAGATTGCTTGATTTGCGTTACTAACTTGCTAGCTCTGAGTTGCTATCTTGCTAACTTTGCGTTGCTAGTTGCTAGCTTTACGTAGCTAGCTTGCCAGCTTTGCGTTGCTAACTTCCAATCTTTGCATTGCTAGCTTGCTAGCTTTGCGTTGCTAACTTCTTAGTTTTGCGTTTCTAGCTTGCTAGCTTTGCGTTGCTAGCTTGCT
>NW_019722782.1:275-487 GCF_002891405.2 Cryptotermes secundus | reverse complement strand
AGATACTGGAGAGTCCTACCATGTAATAGAAGCCCAGTCCAAGAAAAAGACAAAAGAGAGAAGATAGGTACAGACGTCACTGAATTCATACAAGGAGTATCTATGAGTGGAAATGTTGAAGACTTTGTGCGTTATTGTTCCAATAACATTTTGAAGTGTTATAAGTATTTGTAGATCCACCTGGTGATTGTCCAATAAATCAATTCATCAAT
>NW_019722782.1:0-152 GCF_002891405.2 Cryptotermes secundus | reverse complement strand
TGCATTATGGAGATGCAACAGCTGCTGTCCAACCAGGAATAGACAGAGGCCAATAGGAAAGCCAACCAAGTGAAGGCAGATGACAGTCTCAAGGAAATGCTGGCAAAACTGAAAGCCATGCAACAAAAAATGGAAGCCACCCAGGAGAAGAC
>NW_019722781.1:0-596 GCF_002891405.2 Cryptotermes secundus | reverse complement strand
GGCTCTGTAAAATGGTATACTGGAACTGAGTGATATATTCCCCATCCCGATAATCGAACCTAGTACTTCCCGAAAACATATAAGAATGAATATACTCCGAAGATGAGCGTATATTTGAGACAAGGCTTGCTTTGCTGAGCTCCACAATGTAATTGTAATGCATGTAAATTTACATCGTAAGTGGCACAGGTCGTCTGCTTTACGTTCATATTCCGCTACACTGACTGAGGTTTCTCGTGCTGTTCTCCAGTTCACTGGGCGGACTGAAGAAACCCGCGAAACACCTGTAGTCAGGATAATCGGGCAGTTAGGCGAACGCCGCTTTCTACCGCCTGCATTCACGTTCATCTTCCCTACAAATCGACGCCGTACAGTGTGGCTACTGCTACCGTTGCGTGTATCTTGTAAAGGTGAAGCTGTCCCTGTGCTTAACTCATTAAGCACTACGCCATGAAGGCGTATGGGGGACTGGATGTATAGATCCATGTTTTCTTCACTTCCACACTAGTCGCATTATGTCTATTAACAGAAGGTAAAACTTTACCTGTAAGAGGCCGTGGAGGCCCATAGGGTTGTGATACGTCGAGGCTTCCACA
>NW_019722780.1:0-1544 GCF_002891405.2 Cryptotermes secundus | reverse complement strand
AGCTTTCAAGGAAGTGTGATGTGTTCAAGGATTGGTTTTCAGTAGAGAATTATAGGTTAGGAATTCAGTGTCAGATTTTCATATATTTCTTCATGTATTGTCGCGTATTGTGTATGTAATGCGACTTATAACTTCACACCATGTTGAATATAGTGAATTTGTTCCACATTCGCTCACACACTTATAAAATTCACAATTACTGCCATCGGCAGTATCACAATTACTTCCACTGCTCAGCCGGCTCTTTATACTGTTCCCTGTTGCCTCATTTTAACGGCAGTGTCTCCTGTTACGTCACAGTGGGAAGTGCTGTTACGTCACCGCGGGGTGTGGGCGGAGTGTTTATTGGCCCGTTACCATAGCAGCCGCATTTGATCCAGTGCTGTTATATCACCTCTGAAGTGTTGGGGGGGACCTGCAAAGCGCAAATACGTCACAATATTTTGTGTGTCGGAAGATGTATAAACCCATTGGCCAGTATTATTTTGTGAGTAAAAGGCACCTTCATCACTGTGACTTTCGGTATCAGTGTCGGCCTGGCATTCTTTTTGACTAATAATATAATTACGTTGCAGCACTATTGTGCCAGTATTACTAACAGGCGAGTGTGTCGCTTTGTCAATAAACATAATTTATTCGAATTTGCTGGAAACCCCCCCTCCCCCAAGATGATCCTCTAATTACACAAATGAATAGCATGGCCATTGTCGTTTCTCTGGTGAGGCCCAGTTCATCTGGCGCCCAACTGAGTCAACTGGAGGTGAAACATTCACAACACTGGCCAACCAAAGGGAAACAAAGACGTTGTGTGTGTTCGATAAATAAGAAAAGCAGGAGCACCATTTTCTGTTGTACAAAGTGTGATGTTCCGCTGTGTCTCGTGGACTGCATCGAGAAGTGGCACACACATGCGCGTGTGTCAAGAGTGTGAGGTATCATAAACTGTGAAGTGACTGCATACTTCTGTATACATTTTATGTACATATGTAGCTGTTGCAAGGTGTTCGCACTCCTGCTTCTACACAGTGTGGTGTGCCCAATACCATTTCACACATCCAGAAGTAGTGTCCATTTTCTGGCAAAAGCCAAATGTTTACATTATCAAGGGATCTTTTGTGGAAAGCTAGGAGATGACTCATATGGATTTTTGCTCATGGTAACAGGGTGGACATGTCTATTTAACTGGCACTATGCTATTATTCTTTTTGAGGACTTTTATACACACACACACACACACACGCACATATAGAGCCTTTATTGTTATTTCATTCTCGGAGCCTAACCACTATTATTTGGATGCCTGTCCAGCCTTACAAATGCATAAATTTCATTTAATATTGCAATTTCTTAAACAGTGACAGTGCAGCTTAACATTGACTCAGAAACCTCCATACATGCTGATGGACTCAGGCTCACACCACACAAGGGGGTGTACACTCTCTGCCCCTCCCGACCCTCTCTGTCACCACTCTCATGCCTACCGATTTAACATCTAACTATACTGGGGCTTCAAACTCAGTTCTCTTCCTATTAGGATTTTTCAT
>NW_019722779.1:0-671 GCF_002891405.2 Cryptotermes secundus | reverse complement strand
TGTTGAGGAGAATATTTGGACCGAAGAGAGATGAAGTGACAGGCGTTTGGAGAAAACTGCATAATGAGGACCTTCATAACGTGTACTTTTCTCCAAGTATAATTAGAATGATCAATTGAAGGAGTATGAGGTGGGCAGGTCATGTAGCACGAATGGGGGAGATGAATGCATGTAGGATATTGGTGGGAAAGCCAGAAGGAAAGAGACCACCGGGAAGACCAAGGCGTATGTGGGTGGACAATATTACAATGGATCTTAGAGAGATAGGATGGTATGGATNNNGATAGATCTGACTCAGGATAGGGACCAGTGGAGGGCTTTTGTGAACACGGTAATGAACCTTCGGGTTCCAGAAAATGCTGGGAAATTCTTGAGTAGCTGCAGAATTGGCAGCTCCTCCAGAAGGGCTCAGCTCCTTCAGTAAATAAGTAAGTGCAGTTCTTATGGTGCTGACCAAAGGGATGATAAACACAAGTTGTAGCAAAGTAAAGCTTATGAAAATGATAAAAATTATGATTACAGGTAGATACTAAGGGATTCTGATGATGGTGTATAACACTTAGGATCAGTGGGTTTTTGTGCTTTGTCCATCTGATATTCTACAGAAAACACAAAAGAACACACTATTTTGGAATCTGAGTGATCACCAAAGTTATCATAAACACAAGTTG
>NW_019722778.1:0-734 GCF_002891405.2 Cryptotermes secundus | reverse complement strand
GTGAAAGCCAATTGCCATACGAACATTGTGCTGGTGACTGTTCCCTGTCGATACAACCTAAGTGATTGGTCGTGTGTGAATAATGAAGTAAAAAGCTTTAACAGAAAATTATTGAAGCTTATGAAGCCCTTCCAGCATGTAAGGGTCACAAAAGTAGATCTCAAAAGGGAGTATTTTACTAGACATGGATTGCACATGAACAAAGTGGGAAAAGAAATAACATCGTTAAAGATAGCTAAGGTTGTTAGTACAATGCTTCATAAACAAACAAGAGAATCAATCAGGCTGCACTGGAAAACCGAAGACGAGGATAGGACAAGTCATACTACAAGTGGAGATGACATAATTCTGCAAGAAGATCCAAAAGTTGCTGCAACAGAATATGGGGAAGGATTATCTCATGCTACCGACCAAGAGGCCCTGCTG
Organism: Cryptotermes secundus; assembly: GCF_002891405.2. NCBI lineage: Eukaryota > Metazoa > Arthropoda > Insecta > Blattodea > Kalotermitidae > Cryptotermes > Cryptotermes secundus. The sequence goes on along the minus strand of NW_019722778.1, from coordinate 308 downwards.
GAAGAACTAGGTGGTACAGCGATTGTTACTGATCACGAGGAGACTGCAGATGTCCAAGGAAACGAAGCAGTGAAGAATTCAGCAGACTCACTCTCTAATTGCGGGGAGCATCAGGAAGTTCGTACGTCAACCAGAACGAGGAAGCCCTCACTAAAGCTAAGTAAAGATTCTTTATAGATAAGCATAGCGCTGGTATACTTAAGAATAACAGAAATAATAAAGACAATACTAATATTCAAATTAACAATCAAGACCTTAAACTTATATTCAAATATTTCATCAAAATGTACAAAGTTTAAAAAACAAAA
>NW_019722777.1:0-389 GCF_002891405.2 Cryptotermes secundus | reverse complement strand
TAGTATCAGGAAATATCCCGTTCACACGCGATATGAAATTTTGTCCCAAAGTGGAACAATTTTAGCGAGATAGAAGACACCCAGTGATGGCGGTATACAGCTGAATCCTGTAGTGTGGAAGAAGGGTGACTATGTAATATGTTGCATTTAAGACGGCAATGCACGTTAAATAATGCTGCTAAGATACCAAGAAGCATGATTCCTCAAACTTCATTGTTGATGCCAGTAGCATTAATTTTTCCCCGAAGTATAGATATCCCCTAAGATGAAAGAATCGTAGCCCTACCACAGATCTGTGCCACGATAAAGTGTGCTCAGAACTTTGACTAGTTTATGCAGAAGCGATTATAGGTAGCAGCCAGGCTGACTAAAATTTCTCAATTCACTGT
>NW_019722776.1:0-1393 GCF_002891405.2 Cryptotermes secundus | reverse complement strand
ACCCGCTTGGCGTGGTTCTTCAGCAAGCCCAATTTTAAATTCCAATATGCTGGACCTGTCGGAGATCGTATTTTCAAAGTTTGCCGCTGTGTTACTCGTAGACAAAATTTCTAAGAAAAAGCCACAGGGGTGCTTCCTGTGTAACAGTAAGACTGGGCATAAGTCCATTCCTGCAAACCAGAAGGTGACTGTGTCTCACTGGCTTGACTATTATTTGCTATCCGGAATTAATTCTTGTACTAAAGATTCTAATTATACCTAAAACTACTGTGCGAAAGTGGAGCGATTACAGTAGGTAGCAGCACAGTCGAGCTCCATGACAGTCTAGGTACCAGACGCGCATGCGCATGTTCAGAGGATGGCTTCAGTAGTCAGGGTATACTACAAAACATCAGCGTTATGTTGCACGTTCTTTATGGACAAAAGTACCCAATTCAAATGTTCATAAAGAAAGGTTTCTTGCTCATGGTGAGCAGTATTTGTCGAATAGAATGGTTCACAACTAGGTCGAGAAATTTTCTCAAGGACGTTCCAAAGTCGCAGATGATGCCCGACCAGGCCGCCTTCTTGAGATTGCGACAGAAGCAACTGTGCAGCGGGTGAAAGAGCTGATTCCAGCTGACAGAAGGATAACGACAGACAGTGTAGCAACTGCACTGGGGTTTTCCCACGGTTCAGCATACGGCATAATTGATGATCGTTTGAAGATTCCGAAAGTGCGCGCACGGTCGGTGCCCAGAGAAGTGGAGGATCGAGAAAAAAATGAACCGAAAGGGTCTGTCCTTGCAACATCTCTTACGGAATGCAGATGAAGGAGAAGATATGCTTAAGTGGATTGTTACTGGGGACGAATCATGGATGCAACACTATCAACCGGAATCAAAGCGTGCTTCAGTGAAACAGAAACATCCCAGTTAGCCTTTAACCCAAAAGCTAAGGTAACGAGTATGCCATCGGCTGGGAATGTTACGCTTACAGTGTTCTGGGATTATCAGGGAGAACTGTTAGCCCATTTTCAGAAGCGTGGTGAAAATGTGAATTCTGTATCGTACTGTAATTCTGTTGAAGCTTCGTGATGCAATTCGAAGAAAACGTCCAGGACAACTGGCAAGAGGCGTACAATGCCAGACCCCATACAGTTCAAGCAACCCAGGAGAGAATACAAGATCTACAACTGGAACTCCTTAACATCCGCCTTACAGCCAGGCTTTGATCTCCAGTTAACTTCCATCTCTTTGGTCAGCTAAAAAACTACCTTTGTGGCAAACGTTGCGCTGATGACGAAGAGGTTGAGGTGTAAGAAGTGGCTGAGACAACAGTCGAAAGAGTTCTGTGCTGATTATTTCGAGGTAAAGCGGTGGGACAAGTGCGACGATATTGGTGTCACGTGAGA
>NW_019722775.1:0-437 GCF_002891405.2 Cryptotermes secundus | reverse complement strand
TCCAATCCTTCATCAGGTGTTTCGTCGGAAATTTCTTACGTCGACATAACAGCTCTTGATGCGTTGTTTGCACTTGCTGACGTTCCTTCTGGACTTTCCACCTCCGGCTCGTACGAGACCGTGGCGCCAAGTCCTCTTTCCGGCATCCGAAGGTTCCTTCGGGAGTTTCCTTCTTGAAGGCATTTCTCCAACATCGTGCTACTGTCGCGCGACGGGATATCTTCCTGCAGATGGCAGCCAACTTCATCCGCGATTCATGATCTCCTCGGGTCCAAGATTTCCTTGAAGATGTTTCTCCGACGCCGTGACACTCTTGCATGGCGGGACACCTTCCTGCTGACGACGGCCAGTTTATTTTGGGGTCCACTCCTGTGTCAAATTCTTCATATTTTGTCGATGACGGTCCCTGCGCATTTTCTTCGGTTCTCTGATCGGCA
>NW_019722774.1:0-595 GCF_002891405.2 Cryptotermes secundus | reverse complement strand
GCTTGCTTGCTTTGCTTTGCTTGCTCGCTTGATATGAATTTCTTGGTTTTTAGCTTTGCGTTGATACCTTGCTAGCTTTGCGTTTCAAGCTTGCTGTCTTTGCGTTGCTAGCTTGCTAGCTTTGCGTTCCTAGCTTGCTAGATTGCGTTGCTAGCTTGATAGATTGCTTTTCTAGCTTGCTACATTTGCGTTGCTAGCTTTCTAGCTTTGGGTGTCTAGCTTGATAGCTTTGCGTTGCTACCTTGCAAGCTTTGCGTTTCTAACTTGCTAGCTATGCGTTGCTAGCTTTCTTTGCGTAGCTAGCCTGCTTTGCGTTGTTTTATTCCTGTTTGCCTGCCTGCTAGCTTTGCGTTCCTTGCTTGCTTTACTTGCTTTGTGTTTCTTGCATGCTTGGTTGCTTTGCGTTCCTTTATTTCTTTGAGTTTCTTGCTTGCTTGCTTTCTTAGCGTTGCTTGCTTTTTGCTTGCTTTGCTTCGTATGCTTTCTAGTTTGATTTGCGTTTCTTTCTTGGTTTTTTTTACTTTGCTTTCTAGCTAGCTTTGGGGTTTTGGTTTTCTTGCTTGCTTGCGTTGCTTGCATGCATTGTGTTGCTTGT
>NW_019722773.1:0-2333 GCF_002891405.2 Cryptotermes secundus | reverse complement strand
AGAAATTCCAGTTTTACTTAGAATAGAAGATGGATGTGGTGCGGTCAGCCTTTGTTCTCGACTCGCAGCATGAGAACACGGTTCAAATGGAAGCAGTATTGTTCTTCTGTTATTTATATCCTGCAGACAAACTGTAATTCTACGTATCCTTACGGAACTGGCCACTCTTCCTATGATCCCTACCAGTCCGGCCATACTTAACAAATCTCAAGAATTGCAAGGAGCTTATGTCCTTGAATCATGTTTCTACACGACTCTTACTTGAGACGAGAGTCGTTCCTTCGTCCATCTACCCATAGTTTGCTCTGCTTTCCTTCTGGACCTTGGCCGCTTCTTCATTTTCCTAATCCATATACAGTCGGTAGGACGCCTTGGAAGGGGGATCAGCTAGTCTCAAGGCAGCTACCTACATACAGAATAAATGCGCACAAACACCTACGCCTTGAGTTGGATTCCAACCCACGATCCCAGTGTTCGAGCGAGCGAACACAGTTCATGCCTTCGACCGCGCGGCCACTGTGATGAGTTACTCAAAGTCAAAGTCACATTGCGACTGACGGTCAGTCAGTCAGTCAGTCAGTCAGTCAGTCAGTCAGTCAGTCAGTCAGTCAGTCAGTCAGTCAGTCAGTCAGTGAGTCTTGGCGTCGAGCCCCATCTGGGGCTCATGACCAGATATTAATTATTACCGTTTGACAGTTACGGTCTTGTTTCTGTGGGGCGCCTTCTCTGACGAGAGGACGGGTGGATCTTTTGTATATGATACTGGTCCTTGCCAGTGCAGTCTTTCTTGGGTCCAAGTCCCTTGGGACTTGCGACCATATTTTATTGTCTCAGATTTGAGACTTCCCTTTTCGTCGCCTCCTACGACTCGCAGGCTCACGGTGGAGATATTCGACCCCGCCTACACGGGGTGATGGGATACTGGACTACTGTGCGCTGCATAAAAAGAAATCAGGGTAGTGAATGTATGCTGGATCGCTGCGTAAATATTTCCCAGCTACACGGTGTCATATCTCATATGGCTACAATCCGAACAAACTCCTACGTGAATACTTCCACACGTTAAAATTGTAGCATGTAGACCCGGTAATGGGCAACGACCCGTGAACAGCAACACAGGAACGGTGATTTATGTGCGGTCCGTGCAAAGAGCTGCTGAGGTCCAGTGGTTGTGAGCTGTTGCTCTTAGAAGCCGGTAGCCGAAACCGGGAATAGTTTGGGTATCCATAGGAAGGGGAACTTTTGCCGTTGGAAGCCGCTACCGAGCAGCGGTTAGTGATAACCTGACTGTGGACACTAGTGTGTGTGTTTGAGTAGTTAGTTAGTTATTAGAGAGGGTGCGTTTCCCCATGCACTTAGACCTGTAGTGGTCCATTATGCTTCCCTCTATGATTTCTACCAGCCTCTATATCCTAGCGGTATTGGTGCTTACCATCAGTCCCGCCCAGCCAGCGAGACCGGCTCTACTGGCTGTGAAGTATCTATAATGCTTCCCCCATCTACCGGAGGTATTAGTGACTGCTATTGGGCGGCAAACGTCCGCAATTTTGCTCAGTGACCTCCTTTGGAGGTATGAGGTTCTTTTACGTGCCGAAAAGCTACGACACGGGACCCACGGCTTAAAGTCCCTCCCGGAGGACTTGTTCCCCGGGAGTGATAAGACTGAAGTTACTGGTGTTCCGTATTTACCCTTTTCTCTTCACGAAACGGGATCTTCTTGAGGCATTAACAGATACCCAACTGTCCAAGGAATTTCTTATTACGAAACCGGAGTTCTGTGTCATGGGAGGAGGTTGCCACTGAGCCGTATGCAGATCACTCACTTCATTGCGGTTTATAATTTCATACTTATTTTAGTATAAGTGTCCAGATCTCTCGAAATCTCTACTACTTTTTTTATGTATACTTTGTACGGGGGCGCACGCCGTAGCGTAGTTGGTTGAGGCACTATGCTACAAGCCGGAAGGTCGCGAGATCGAATCCCGATGAGGTGGATTTTTTCAGTTGACCTAATCCTTCCAGCCGCACTATGGCCCTGGGGTCGACTCGGCCTCTAACAGAAATGGGTACCAGGAATATTCCTGAGGAGTAATGGGCGGCCGACGCGTAAGGGTGACAACCTCACCGCCATCTGTGAGCCGATTGTCTACAAAATGTGGGAGCCTCAGCATCTCACAACCCTATTGGCCTCCATGGCCTGTTACAGGGATAGCTTTACTTTACTTACTTTAATGTATGTATACTTTGTACATAAAATAGAAGTCTCGATTTATAATGTTAGCTTACATTTCTGTATAACCAATGAGGTCATGTAGCCCTGAGTTTTGAGAAGC
>NW_019722772.1:0-445 GCF_002891405.2 Cryptotermes secundus | reverse complement strand
TTTTATGAAAAGCTAACGATATTTTTTATCTCTCTTCGTAGATTTCGTAAACACTATTGTAATACTTTTGTGGGAACAGGTCAGGTCAGGTCAGGTCATGTTACAACTGACGGTCAGTCAGTCTGTCGGTCTTGGTGTCGAGCCCCAGCTGGGGCTCATGACCAGATATTTCTTTTCAATGAAAGTTACTGTCCTGTCTATGTGTAGCGCCCTCTCTGACGAGAGGTCGGGTCTCTCATCTGTCAGTCAGTCTGTATTAAGTCTATTGTCTGTATTTACATACATTTACAAATACACACTTAATCCTCACTTCTATGTACAATATATACACAGCCTCTGTCAGTCCAGGCTAGGTGCAGCAGATTATGCTCTTTATATATGTATATGTATATTTCCTAGAAGTATTTGCTACCACGGCAGTCTAGTCACTTGAACGGTCGTATGC
>NW_019722771.1:0-533 GCF_002891405.2 Cryptotermes secundus | reverse complement strand
GCAAGCTAGCAACGCAAAGCTAGCAAGCTAGCCAAACAAAGGTAGCAAGCTAGAAACGCAAAGCCAGCAACCTTGCAACGCAAATATAGCAAGTTTGCAATCTAGCAACGCAAACCTAGCAAGCTAGAAACGCAAAGCTAGGAAGTTAGCAACGCAAAGCTAGCAAGCTAGCAACGCAAAGCTAGCAAGCTAGCAACGCAAAGCTAGCAAGCTAGCAACGCAAAGCTAGCAAGCTAGCAACGCAAAGCTAGCAAGCTAGCAACGCAAAGCTAGCAAGCTAGCAACGCAAAGCTAGCAAGCTAGCAACGCAAAGCTAGCAAGCTAGCAACGCAAAGCTAGCAAGCTAGCAACGCAAAGCTAGCAAGCTAGCAACGCAAAGCTAGCAAGCTAGCAACGCCAAGGTAGCAAGCTAGAGAGGCAAAGCTAGCAACCTAGCAACGAAAAGCTAGCAAGCTAGCAAAGCAAAACTAGAAAGATAACAACGCAAACTACCAAGCTAGAAACGAAAAGTTATCAAGTTAGAATTGCAAATC
>NW_019722770.1:0-439 GCF_002891405.2 Cryptotermes secundus | reverse complement strand
TAGCTTGGCAGCTTTGCGTTTCTAACTTGCTAGCTTTGCGTTCTAACTTGCAAGATTTGCTTTGCTTGCTTGCTATGTTTGCGTTCTTAGCTTGGTAGCTTTGCGTTGGNTGTTAGCTTTGCTTTGCTAGCTTGCTTGCATTGCGTTGCTAGCTTGCTAGTAATGCGTTGCTAGCTTGTCAGCTTTGCGTTGCTATCTATCCAGTTTTGCTTTAATAGATTGCCAGTTTGCGTTTCAACCTTACCAACTTTGCGTTGCTAACTTGCTAGATTTTCGTGGCTAGCTCGGTAACTTTGCTCAGCTAGCTTGTTAGGTTTGCGTTGCTAGTTTGCTGGCTTTGCGTTGCTATGTTGCTAGATTTGTGTTACTAACATGGTAGCTGTGCGTTGCTAGATTGCTAGCTTTGCGTTCTATCTTGCTTGTTTGGCGTTGCTAGCTT
>NW_019722769.1:0-1500 GCF_002891405.2 Cryptotermes secundus | reverse complement strand
AGCTTCTCGTTTCTAGCTTGCTAGCTTGCTAGACTTGCATTGAAATCTTACTAGAATTGCGTTTCTAGCTTGCTAGCATTGCGTTGCTAGTTTGCTAGCTTTCCGTTACTAGCTTGCTAGCTTGCTATATATGAGTTGCTAGCTTGGTATCTATGCGTTGGTAGCTTAATATCTCTGCTTTGCTATCTTGCTAGATTTGTGTTGCTTGCTTGCTTGCTTGCTTTGCGTTTCTTGCTTGATGCTCTGGGTTACTAGCTTGCTAGATTTGCGTTGCTAGCTTGCTAGCTTCGCGTTGCAAGCTTGGTAGGTTTGCGTTATTCGCTTGCTATCTCTGTTTTGCTAGCTTGTTAGATTGCTAGATTTGCGTTGCTAGCTTGATAGCTTTGCGTTTCTATCTTACTAGATTTGCGTTGTTAGCTTGCTATCATTTCTCTTCTAACTCCATAGCTTTCCGTTTCTAGCTTGCTAGCTTTGCGTTGCTTGCTTGCTAGCTTGCAAACATTGTGTTGCTATCTTGCCAGGTTTTCGTTGCTAGTTTGCCAGTTTGCCTTTGCTAGCTTTCTAGCTTTCCGTTTCTAGGTTGATAGCTTGCTACATATACGTTGCTAGCTATCTAGCTTTGCGTTGCTATCTTGCTTGCTTTGCGTTGCTTGCTTGCTAGCTTGCAAACATTGTGTTGCTATCTTGCCAGGTTTTCGTTGCTAGTTTGCCAGTTTGCCTTTGCTAGCTTTCTAGCTTTCCGTTTCTAGGTTGATAGCTTGCTACATATACGTTGCTAGCTATCTAGCTTTGCCTTGCTAGCTTGCCAGCTTTGCGTTGCTAGCTTGCGAAATTTGTGTTCATACCTTGCCAGTTTGCGGTGCTAGCTTTCCAGGTTTGCGTTGCTACCTTGCTAGATGTGCGTGGCTAGCTTGCTAGCTTTGCGTTGCTACCTTGCTATCTTTGCTAGCTTGCTATTTTTGAGTTGCTAGCATGCTAACTTTGCTTTGCATGTTTTGCTTGCTTTGCGTTCCTTGATTCCTAGCTTTACGTTGCTACCTTACTTGCTTGGCGTTCCTAGCTTATTAACTTTGCTTTGCTAGCCTGCTAACTTTCGTTGCTATCTTGCTGGTTTGGCGTTGCTAGCTTGCTAGCTTAGCTTTGCTAGCTTGCTTGCTTTCCGTTGCTAGCTTGCTAGCTTAATAGATGTGCGATGCTCTGGTCCTAGCATTGCGTTGCTAGCTTGCAACATTTCGTTGCTAGCTTCCTAGATTTGCGTTGCTAGCTTGCAGCTTTGCGTTGTTAGCTTGCCAGCTTTGCGTTGCTAGCTTGCCAGTTTGAGTTGTCAACTTGCTAACTCTGCGTTGTTACTTTGCTAGCTTTCCGGTGCTAACTTGCTTACTTTGAGTTTCTAGTTTGCTAGCTTTGCGTAACTTGCTTGCTTGCTTTATGTTTCTTGCTTGCTAGATTTCTTTTGTAGCTTCCTAGCTTTCCGTTGCTAAATTACTAGCTGTGCTTTGT
>NW_019722768.1:0-1104 GCF_002891405.2 Cryptotermes secundus | reverse complement strand
CAGCTCTGCTCCGTTCGCCTCTGTTCTGTTTTCCGCTCTGTTCTCCTCTGTTGTTATCTGTTCTTAATTCTCCTCTGGTCTGACCTCTGCTCAAAATCAAAGTTAAAGACACATTGTGACTGACAGTCAGTTAGTCGGTAAGTCTTGGTGTCGTGCCCCATCTGGCATTCATGACCAAATATTTATTTCTGTTTGACAAATACGGTGTTGATTTTTGTGGGGCGCCCTCTCTGACGTGAGGACGGGTCTGTCTTTTATATATGCTGCTGGACCTTGCCACCGCAGACTTTGTCGGGTCCGAGTCCCTTTGGACTCACGACCTTATTTTACTGTCTCAGATTTGAGACTCCCCTTTTCGTCGCCTTCTACGAAACACGTCCATTGCCTAGCGACGGACGTCTGCTATTGTCGCATTTTGTTGTGTGTATTACCTAGCAACTGGCTGTTTACCAAAGAATCTGTGTCCCCGGCAGGTTTTGTTCGAGCGGTTGCCTAGTAATGACTCTATACGTCACATTTCTCCCTCCTTACAGGCTTAACGCCACTTCTCTGAGGGCTGTGCTGAGTTCCAGCTTTCCATGGCTCTTTCTTCCTGCAGTGACTTCTCTGAAACCGCTCCCGCTGCTCCCTTCTTATGGTGTCAGTCTGTCCAGGTGTATCATCATCATCACTTTTTTCCAAACGGCGGAGGCTAAACTACCCGGAGTGGCCGGTGTTCCCTCATCCCGGATTCCCGGTTCCTACTTTGTGTGCCATTTCTTTTTCATTTTCGAAGGGGACCGACGCCTCCACAATGCTAAACCCCTAATTTTCCTCGTCCTGACAGAAGATCCGGTTATTCGTTTCATGAGCGACTGTACCAAGAATCTGTCTGCTCGGGAAGGTGCCTTTGCGTAGAAATTGGTCTGTACATCAAAATATTCAAGCCTAATCTTAAAAGAGAAAATATTAGCAGTCTCTTTGTTCTGGTTTTTAGTTGCTTATTTTATGAAGTTGTTAGTATGTAGATGTAAGCGTCAGATGACTAGTGATGAGCTGGAAATGATTTTTTGGAAGAAGAGATCATAGCCTTATTGCGGTACTGCATTAGCCTGAGGGATTGAG
>NW_019722767.1:0-258 GCF_002891405.2 Cryptotermes secundus | reverse complement strand
AGCAACGCATTCCTAGCAAGCTAGCAACGCAAATCTAGCAAGCTATGAAACTAGCAACGCAAATCTAGCGGGAAAGAACAGAAAGCTAGCAAGCTAGCAACAAAAATCTAGCTAGCTATCAACACAAATCTAGCAAACAAGAAACTCAAAGCAAGCAAGCAAGCATAGAACTAAAAGCAAGAATGCAACCAAAGTACGCAAAGCTAGAATGCTAGCAAAGCTAGCAAGATAGCAACGCAAATTTAGCAAGCTAGCAAC
>NW_019722766.1:0-1525 GCF_002891405.2 Cryptotermes secundus | reverse complement strand
GAAATGAGTACCAGGAATTCATTAAATAATTTTCTTGGGGAGTAATGCACAGCCAGTGCATAAGGCTGACAACCTTACCGCCAGCTTTGAGTCAACTGTCTAGAAAATGTGGGACCCTCAACGTCTCACAACCCTATGGGCCTTCATGGTTTGCTACAGGGACGGCTTTACTTTTATTTTTACTTTACTTTTACACCATTTGTGAAATAATTAAAATATAAACGTGCAATTAAAACCAATACTAAAGTGTCAATATCTCTTAATTTGAATATGCCTATGTTGTACATAAAGAATCTGCTAATGACTCACCAATCTTAACTTCATTCCAAGCTCCACGTTTGCCTTCTTCTTCCTGACATTTCTTCTCTTTAATCATTTCCCTCTCAAAGTCCTGTAATGTAAATTTTGTATGAGATTAGCAGAACGCAAATGCACAGTCCAAAAATTACCAATTCAAAATTACCTTGAGATAGTCTGAAATCTGAACTGCTTACCCACCAACCACTGTATAAAAAATTACTGCACTGTAAAGTACTGACTACACTGTGTAGTATTTGAGCTTCTGACAGCAGTGGTTTTGAAGAGCTCTGTCATCTGGGATATAATGCCGTGTAGTCTGTCGAAAGTCAACAGACATTTTGCAGAAACACGTTGCCTCCATCTTCAGGGTTGAAGAATAAATCAAGCAAGAAACCAGCCCTGGCAGGTAACAAAGCCAAGCTTCCTACCTGCTTCATGCTGGATTCTTGTTTCATTTATTCCTTGACCCTGAAGATACAGGTGACATGTTCCCCCAGAAATTCAGATGATACCCCAGAAGACAGAATTCTTCTGACTATACTGATCATTTCTATATGTAATAATACAAATGCTGTCGTGAATGCAACAATTTATTTGGTTGTAGTTCTTTGTCTTTTCTTCCTCTACACTACATGTTCTGGCCATAACTGGCCATCATCAGGTGTATTTTTCACTACGTAGCTGTCACACTGCACACAATTCAAAATCTAAAACACCAGCCTGTCAGTTTTGTTTAAAATCTCGCCAACATATGATCAATTTGATTTTAGAATTCCAGTTTAAATCACAGAGCAGGTATCCCTGTGATTTAAAACTTTAAATTTTGAATTTTAAATTTAAAAAAAAAATTTTAACTGGAATTCTAAAATCAAATTGACAAGCATATGTTGGAGAAACAATTTAATAGCCCTCAGGTTAAATTACAATATAGTTTCTCTAGGGTACAATGGTTTTGTACAGTAACAAAGGAGGAAACATCATAATGAACTTTACTACAAAGTTCTGTGCACCATTTTATAACTGGAGCATATGGAGACACTGTGTAGGAACTAAACATGGCACAGAATTCTGTAGCTAGGGACAATTTCATCACNCCACCTATCCATAGGGCTGCTCCTCTCTTGTCTCAGGGAGAAAAAGCAGAGAGGCAGGTAAGGGAAAGATGGCCTTGACTGAACAAGAGAAATGACCCATACTACAGTCAAACATTTGTGAGAAGGATTAA
>NW_019722765.1:0-171 GCF_002891405.2 Cryptotermes secundus | reverse complement strand
CATGAACTTAAAATTCGCGAGAGAAATCATCCTGGACAGAAGCCGCCAACACATGAGCAAAATTGAAACCCACGAGAACGAACTATTGCAACCACTCAGGGAGTAAATCAACAATAGGAGACTAAACAGGAAATGGCCAAATGACCTGATATAAAACAAATCAACTTCTGA
>NW_019722764.1:0-392 GCF_002891405.2 Cryptotermes secundus | reverse complement strand
ATACGCGAAGAAAACAAGAAAGCAATCTACGTAAAGCTAGCTAGCTAGCAAAGCTCAACTAGCAATCTAGCAACGCAATGCTAGGGAGCTAGCAACGGATAGATAGCAAGTTAGGAACGTAAAGCTAGAAAGCTAGCCACGTAAATCTAGCAAGCTAGCAACGCAAAGCTGGCAAGCTAGGGGACGCAAACCTGGCTTGCTAGCAACTCAAAACTGGTAAGCTAGCAATGCAAAATAATCAACTAGCAACGCAAAGCTAGCAATCTAGAAACGGAAAGCTAGCAAGTTAGAAACGCAAAGCTAGCAAGCTAGCAACGCATATCTACCAAGCTAGCACTCTAATAACAGAAAGCTAGCAATCTAGCAAACTGAAGCTGCAAAGCTAACAACGC
>NW_019722763.1:0-491 GCF_002891405.2 Cryptotermes secundus | reverse complement strand
CCCAGGTTCGATCCCAGGTCTGGTCAAGTGGGAATTGTGGTGGACTTAGTGGTGTTGAAGCAGGTTTTCTCCCAGTACTTCGGTTTCCCTGCCAATTTTCATTCCACCAAATTCTCCATCATCATAATCACCTGGGGCAGGCTTCAATAGACCAAAAGTGGCCGCCGTGCAGAGTGGACCCAGTTGGACTCCAACCTCCACTAAGCGAATTTAATTTTTTCATGTGATTTAACAGCTGCTTTGGAGTGGGAAAACAAGTAAAGGCCTAAAATGCTCAAGCCTGCACTGACAGATATTCTGTGTATATCTTGCATAAATTCCATTCAGTGTAGTAAATTCACAAAGTGTGCACGGTGCCCATGAAGTACAAGTGCCCTTACCCGGACAATGTGTGGGCCAGGGTAACTGCAAAATTACGGAGCAGTAATTGTGGTGCCTACTCAAACAACGAACACCTCCTCTCATTGAGGAGGAGAGCGTATTTCCAAACA
>NW_019722762.1:0-660 GCF_002891405.2 Cryptotermes secundus | reverse complement strand
AGTATTATGTAATAATGTAGCACTGTGCAGTTCCTTGTGGACAAAGTGACGCTCGTAAATTTTTCTGTGTGTAATTTGATTTTCCTTTGCCAGCCTTTTGGCTGCTGAAAATTTCTAAAAACTTTGTTGACTAGTAACAAAATTCATTACAGTGTGTTTACCTAGCAAACTGTCTGGGAGTGCATTTTGTGAACTTTTAAGTGCAGATATTTAAATAATCAGTGTACTAAGATATCAGTTCACAATATTTACAGTGATCCACATAGTCCCAAGGAACAGAACCAGTTCACCTCTGAGGAAATAGATGCAATCAGAGCACTGCTAAAGCAGCCGCAACAGCACCAAGATAAGTAAGTTAATCAGAATGTTACCATATGTTATGTCTAATGAGAATTACTGGTTTTGCAGTACTGTTGTTATTCTGAAATGAAATGCTGGTAGCTTGCTGCCAGTAGAAAGGGTTCATTCATTCATTCATTCATTCATTCATTGGAGGGGGTGTGTTTCCCGATGCACTGCGACCAGTTGTTGATCTATTGTACGTCCCCCTTTGATATTCTAGCAGTCGCCATACACTTCTGGTACTAGTGCTCCCTATCAGCCCCGTTCAGCCAGTGAGTTTGGCCCCTCTACTAGCAGTGGTGCCCGATACTTCCCCAT
>NW_019722761.1:268-449 GCF_002891405.2 Cryptotermes secundus | reverse complement strand
TGCCCTATCCTATAAAATGAATTCCTCAGAGGAGCGGTTTGCACAAGCCAGTAAACTACATTTCGTGGCTTTCTATGAGGTTTTAGTCAACAGAATGCGCTACAGGTTTAAATACTTTCTTGCTAACTCTCGCTCATAGAATTTGGTCTCAAATGAATAAGTCAAAGTTACCCCCTAAGGG
>NW_019722761.1:0-206 GCF_002891405.2 Cryptotermes secundus | reverse complement strand
GCAAAAAGCAAAAATATTCCCTCCCCCCGGTCCCTCCCTTCTCTCTTACCCTATCTCCTAATTTCTTTCAATTTTCTTTTTCACAAAAATCCTACTGGTTTTGAACCAGGGACCTTCTGAACACTAAGCTGATATCTTAGCCCTAGTCCGCCAGCTCCACAGAAATTTATTTTCTTTTATCTTCCTCTTAAGCTACATTTTCGGTT
>NW_019722760.1:0-1381 GCF_002891405.2 Cryptotermes secundus | reverse complement strand
ATTAGTAATAGAACTTTTTATACTTCTGTCATCATTTAATTTTCTTCTATTTTTTGGCTTATTTGTCTTTTTATATATGTACCACTTGACATGTTCCATATCCTACCTGTTGTACTGTGGATCTACAGAATGTAAAATAAATGGATGAATCCAGTGCTGTGGCTTGTTTTGAGGGTTGCACCATGTAATATCAAAGCTCAAATTACAGGAAACTGCAGATGAATTTAAGGTTACAGAGTCTCACTTCTCACGTTTTTATCTTATTGCCTGTATCTCTATAGTAATCCTGTCTTGCCCTTTTCTTTTCTTCAGGATTTTGCAATATGAAACGTCACGTCCTCGAGTACATGAATTCTTGCCGTTCTTGCTATACGCTTAGCCAAATTTAATTTAGAACACAGCAACATCCACGAGCCTTCCTCTGCCAAACACAACAGTTACCTATATTAACGTTGGCAACACTGTCTTTGTATACCCATTTTCACGTAGAAGTTGATAAAATTAATTAACTTATATCTTCTTCTTAATATTTCAGAGACTGGGCCATCGGGCTTGTTTGGAATACGAACTGATTTTGAAAAGTTGAATAAAGCTTGGACATTTTTGATGCTGGAAGAAAATTAGACGCCTATTCTGACATCAGCGCCCCATTTGAGGTAGTAGCAATTTGGCAACATTTTGAAATCTCAGTATTTCAGAAAAGAAAGAAAGAAAGAAAAAAAAAAGGAATAACTATATTGGATATGGAACACAGACTGTAAGAATATGAATTGTAACGTGTAAGAATTATAAGTACTTCATATCGTACAAATATCATGCTGTTCAACATCTGGATGTCTGTAAACATAATATCAACCAATCAATCAATCAATCAATTTATTTCTTCCAAGAATCCACATTTGGTGATACAACCGTGGGATACAGAATAAGTCAACAGCTACATACTAACATAACATAAGTATTGCACATGAGGCAATTATACTATAAAACTTAACTACCCACAGATTTCATACACATCAGTCATACATCATCCCACTGGCAACAATTCAATAACCAAAAGAAACCCTGTATCCCAAATTTATATATGTTTTAAGGCATCACATATAGAACATGTCACATACATATATTAGTTCCGGACACAGAACCAGCCATCTTTCAACAGCATTCATAAAAGATACAAAAATTATACACAATTCAGTAATTTGACATGCATGTACAGTTATTAACAAGATGGTAATATCTTACCAAGATCTCAGCCTAGAATATATTAACAAATATTAATTGAAATCTTTTATGCAATATGCCATATGAGAGATTAGTTCATATTGTATTTAAAATACATTGAATTGAATTGAATTTATTTACATTCTATAAATCCTAA
>NW_019722759.1:0-330 GCF_002891405.2 Cryptotermes secundus | reverse complement strand
CCAGTTTGCGTTGCTATCTTGCCAGCTGTGCGTTCCTAGTTTGGCAGCTGTGCGTTGCTAGCTTGCCAGATTTGCGTAGCTAGCTTGTCAGCTTTGCGTTGCTAGCTTGCCTGCTTTGCCTTTGTATATTGCCAGCTTTGCATTGCTAGCTTGCCAGCTTTGCGTTGCTATCTTCCTAGTTTTGCGTTGCTAGCATGCTAGCTTTGCGTTGCTAGCTTGCTAGCTTGCTAGATTTGCTTTGCAAACTTGCTAGCTTTGCGTTGCCAGCTTGCTAGCTTTCCGTAACTAGCCTGCTAGCTTGCTAGATAAACGTGCCTAGCTTGCAAATTT
>NW_019722758.1:0-511 GCF_002891405.2 Cryptotermes secundus | reverse complement strand
AGTAGTCTACACGTTTACAGTAGGGAAGCTATGTATCACTGTATCTCTCACTCCCAATTACACAGTTACACACACGCCCGGTTCTTCTTTCCGTGACGGCTGCTATATTCCAACTCCACTCGCAGGCTGCTACCTTGGGAACTGTTGATAACACACTGGCTCTCGTCCCAAATAGCCTAACGGTGCATCCCCGTTCCTTTGCTTCGGAGGCTGTTCTTCGGTCATTACAACGGCTCCCTTCTTAAGATCAACTCGTCTCGAGCGGTTTCCTTTCAGCTCGCCAGAAGATCCAGTTGTGTCCCATTCATCCATCACTTTCATTGTATGGCACATTCANTTCGTTTTGGAGGGGGTTGACCCCTCCATAATGTCCAGTCCTTGATCATTTCTTTCTTCGGAGGTTCCTTATGTCGACGTAACAGCTCCTGATGCGTTGTTTGCACTCGCTGACGTTGTTCCTCCTGGACTTCCAGCCGCTTGCTGGTACGGGACCGTGGCGCCAAGTCCTTTC
>NW_019722757.1:759-880 GCF_002891405.2 Cryptotermes secundus | reverse complement strand
TCTAGAAAAGCAAACCAGGCAAGCTAGCAACGCAAAGCTGGCAAGATAGCAAAGCAAACCTGGCAAGATAGCAACGCAAATCTAGCAAGCTAGCAACCCATAACTAGCAAGATAGCAACGC
>NW_019722757.1:397-703 GCF_002891405.2 Cryptotermes secundus | reverse complement strand
GCAAGCTAGCAACGCAAAGCTAGCAAGCTAGCAACGCATATCTAGCAAGCTAGCAAGCTAGAAACGGAAAGATAGCAATCTAGCAACGCAGAGCTATCAAGGTAGCAACGCAAATCTAGCATGCTTTCAAGCTAGCAAAGAAAAGCTAGCAAACTAGCAACGGAATGCTAGCAAGCTAACAACGCAAAGCTAACAAGCTAGGAACGCAAAGCTAGCAAGATAGCTACGCAAAATTAGCAAGCTAGAAACGCAAACCTAGCAAGCTAGCAAGCTAGGAACGCAAAACTAGCAAGCTAGCTACGCAAT
>NW_019722757.1:0-226 GCF_002891405.2 Cryptotermes secundus | reverse complement strand
GCAAGCAAGCAACGCAAAGTTACCAAGCTGGCAACGAAATGCAAGTAAGCTAGCAACGCAAAGCTAGCAAGCTTGCAACGAAAAGATAGCAACCTAGCAAATCAAAGCCAGCAAGGTAGCAACGAAAGCTAGCAAGCTAGCATCGCAAATCTAGCAATCTTACAAGCTTGCAACGCATAGATAGAAAGCTAGCAAGCAAAGCTAGCAAGCTAGCAAAGCCAAGCTA
>NW_019722756.1:0-1199 GCF_002891405.2 Cryptotermes secundus | reverse complement strand
TTGTTCAAATATTGGATAGAATTCTTTAATTTTTCTTGAAATCATATACAAATTTGTTAATATTTTTCAAAAAATGTGAAATAGCCAAAATGTTTGACAAAATGTTGTAAATTTCTTATGAAATCATTCTAAAATTGGTTAATATTCAATNTAAAATTGGTTAATATTCACTAAATTAATTTCCAATCGTAATAGATGTTTGTAATAATTCATGAAATTAGCTTGAAATCGTTCAAATATACGTTCAAAGTTATTAAATTAGCATGAAATCGTTCAGAATTTGGTGAACATTCCTTAAATGAAGGTGAAATCGACAAAAATGTTGTCAAAATATCTTAAATTATCTTGAAATCTTTCACAAATCTGTTGAAAATCATTATATTAATTTGAAATCTCCAAAACATGGGTTAGTATTCATTCCATTATTTTAAATCATAAACAATAGGCTAAAATTAATTAAATAATAGTAAATTAGTGAACAATATGATTACATTTCCGTAATTTAACACGAAATCATAAAAATAATTGTTAAAATTCCTTAAATCCAGTTTTTCAAATTAACATGAAATCGTTCACAATATTTGATAAAATTCCTTAAATAAAAGAGAAATCACAAAGAATTTTGTCAAAATCCCTTACATTACCATGAAAACTTTAAAAAAAAGTGTTAAATTTCACTAATTAACTTGAATTCGTCAAAGAGTTGTTCGTTGAATTTCCATAAATTAAGATGTAATTGTTCAAAAAAAGGTTCATTTTCCTTAATTTACTTGAAGTCACTCAAAAATTGTTTAAAATTCCATTTATTAACATGAAATCGTCAAAGAATTTTTGCTTAAAATTACATAAATTTAGTTGAAATAGTTTAAAAATAGGTTAAAATTCTTCAAATTTAACGTAAATCCCTCAAAATTTCGTTAAAATGGTTAAAATATTGAAATCATAAAACAATTGGTTAAAATTCCTTATATTAACTCGGAATCTCCAAAAAATGGGTTAATATTAATTCAATTATCTTTAAATCGTCAAAAAATTGGTTGAAATTAAATAAAAGCAAATTCCCCAACAATATGGTTAAGGTTCCGTAATTTAACTTAAAATCCTGAAAATATTGGTTAAAATTCTTTAAATTAACATGAAGTCGTTCACAAATTTGATAAAATACCTTAAAAAATGTAAATTGCCAAAAATTTTGTCAA
>NW_019722755.1:0-433 GCF_002891405.2 Cryptotermes secundus | reverse complement strand
TACCAACCCATCGAAACGGCAGTTGGAAATAATTAATTCCACTAAAATTATTACTAAATATTTGTATTCATATTACACTTACAAATAATTCTATTTATAGAATAGTTACATATCATCCAGGCCATAGCTCAAGCGGTTAGTCGCTGGCTTCCCACCGCGGCGGCCCGAGTTCGATCCCGGGTCTGGTCAAGTGGGNACAGAGTGACGCTGGGGCGGGTTTTCTCCGAGTACTTCGGTTTCCCCTGCCAATCTTCATTCCGCCAAATTCTCCATCATCATAATTACCCGGGGCAGGCTACAATAGGCCAATCAGTGGCCGGCGTGCCGAGTGGACCCAGTTGGACTCCACCCCCCCCACTAAGCGAATAAAAAAATTAGATATCATCCAATTAGGAGGAACACAAAGTATTGTCCGTGGTCCAACTGTTCATAC
>NW_019722754.1:0-382 GCF_002891405.2 Cryptotermes secundus | reverse complement strand
TTGCTGCAGACACAGCATATTGTAGAGTTTTTAATGACCAGAAATATTTGGTGGGACGTTGCTGCTATGTGTTTATTGAATGTTGCAGCGTATTTAAGTAAACTATGTTTGACTGTAATCACTGTGATGACTCTGACGGTGGGAAGCGTTGTGTGATATCATGAGAAAAAACAGTAATACAAGAATTATTAGGAAAAATGTAATATTGGTGACTTACAAAACAGAACACGTTCCGAAGCACATATTTGAATTGTCAAAAACATCATTGACAGTACGTCATAACTAATACATACTGTAGGCAACATTAAGGAAGAAATGTCATATGTACTTGTATGTGCAGCGAAATCACCGGTATGGCGATTTTGGTTCCCATTTTATGTGA
>NW_019722753.1:0-727 GCF_002891405.2 Cryptotermes secundus | reverse complement strand
AATTGCCAGTTTATAAAGATATGTAAAGAGACACCATCAATATTCGTTGTTTTGTAGACATGACTGTGNTGTGGCTTTCACTACTATAATTCTGGTGCAAAGGCCCAGAGTTGTTACAGTTTCCTTCAGTTCCTCCATTCAGATGCTGGGATTACACCTTAGAATGAATCACCACTTCCATGTAGGAGTATTTCCTGACTCGTCATTTGCATTCTTATGCTTCATTGATACTGTATAACCTATGGTACTGAAAACGTGTAACTATATGAAGGAAGAATGCAATCCTAAAGTTGTTGGTTGAAATATGGAACCGCAATTCCTAGTGTCCAGGTACTTAATACTGTATCCTTGTTTTAAACTACGTTCTTTATGATGCCTTTCCAGAATTGAATGACACTAACATGCTGTTGTTTTGAGACATTCGTTGGTCATCATACATTGTCTTGCTTGAAGTATACACTGGGTTCCTCTGCCTCTTCAAGGAGGCGATGGGATGTCTGAAGCAAAATTTTTAGAATCTTATGTCTTAATGAATATTTCCTTTCATTAGCTGAGAAAACATATTTCAATAATAATAATAATAATAATAATCCAATATACTATCTGTCACGTGCCTTTAACAATTCATTTCCAAATATAAATCTCAAATTCTCAACAAGGATGGAAATTGAAAACATTATTGAACCCCTTAAGCCCAAAAATTCACATGGATATGATGAAATCTCTA
>NW_019722752.1:354-504 GCF_002891405.2 Cryptotermes secundus | reverse complement strand
TGACTGAATAACTTTTTACATACATCACAACAAAACGGCTTCTCCTTGCATTGTATGCGCAGATGACTCTTCAGATCATTCTGCTGACTGAACGACTTTTTACATACATCACAACAAAACGGCTTCTACCCACTATGTATGCGCTGATGT
>NW_019722752.1:0-277 GCF_002891405.2 Cryptotermes secundus | reverse complement strand
CTCTTCAGATCACTCTGCTGACAGAATGACTTTTTACATACATCACAACAAAACGGCTTCTCCCCACTATGTATGCGCTGATGCCTCTTCAGACTATTCTGCATACTGAATGACTTTTTACATACATCACAACAAAACGGCTTTTCCTCGCAATGTATGCGTTCATGCGTCTTCAGAGTACTCTGCCAACTGAATGACTTTTTACATACATAACAACAAAATGCCTTCTCCGCACTATGTATGCACTGATGCGTCTTCAGAGTATTCTGCCAACTGA
>NW_019722751.1:0-870 GCF_002891405.2 Cryptotermes secundus | reverse complement strand
GAAACGATGGGACAAGTGTCTCAATGTACAGGGAGATTATATTGAAAAATGAAAGTATTTTCAAATCAGTACTCTCATTGGTTTAAGTTTTGTATCCATTTGTAACTTACTTATTGACTTACCCTCGTATTTCAGAGAAAATCTAGAGGGCCAAAAATCTGCCACATACTCCTTGACCATCTAGTGCAGTGACTACTACACCATAGGGTTGCCAGCATCCGTAAATGTTGAAGATTGTAATATTTTTAAACATTGATGCAATCTGTATCCATGTAATAAGAGAGAGTTGTCATTATATAGAGGATCTGTGAGAGGATAAGTAATGATTCTGCAAAGATTTATGTATGACATTATACGGACATGCTAGACATTACCCATTATCTGACGTATACTGAATAAACTTAACACTTCAGGAGATGCCTGTGTTCCTGCCTTCAGGTGTGACATTCTAATGATACATTTGGATTTAGAGTCATGTTGACCAACATGCAGGATAAAAAATTGTAGTCAGTGAAGCCATGTGCTCTGGTGTGACAGTCCTTGACTTACATGAGGAAGGAGGAAATTATGCTTACATGCCTTTGAATCAGGCACAGTTGCCTGATGCATATGCATCTCTTGGAACATGCCCCCACTCATGCTTCTACACAGTGAGGTGTGC
The DNA here is from genome assembly GCF_002891405.2 of Cryptotermes secundus. NCBI lineage: Eukaryota > Metazoa > Arthropoda > Insecta > Blattodea > Kalotermitidae > Cryptotermes > Cryptotermes secundus. The sequence continues at coordinate 209 of NW_019722751.1, read as the reverse complement.
TCAATACAATTTTATTGATACAGAAGGAGCACTCGTGTCCTGACAAATGTGGAACTTCTTCATGGTCAGGGAACATTACGTGGCATCCTAGGAGATGACTAACATGGATTTGTTCATGATAGGGGGTTGGCCATATCTGTATAACTGACTCTGTTTTTCTTCTCTTTGGGTCGTTTTATATTGTGACATGTTGACCCCTACCTCCCCAG
>NW_019722750.1:0-439 GCF_002891405.2 Cryptotermes secundus | reverse complement strand
TGTGATAACTTCTTCATTAAGTATCGTAATATGAAATGTTTAAGTCGTGGTTTTTCTTAAATTGTTAAAATGTTTAAAATACAACATATGAAATATTAAAATGGGCTTGTTAAATGTGATATTGGAAATAGGTTGATTCTAAAGGGTTCTGATGATGGTGGGTGACATACAGAATTACTGGTGTTTTGGACTTTTTCTATAGTCTGGAATTTTATGTATTAAGAGGACACGACGTTTCGGAAGCTGGATATGTTTCAGGTGAGAAAGGAAGACACCTACCCAGTTGGGCCCCTTAGAAAGAGATAATCTCAATGTGATTGAGATATTTTTCCCATTTCTCCGATGTATTTTAACGCGTAGTCAGTGCACTTTGGTCGATATATTTCACTTGTATACGTTTTTCGGTGTAAATTGGTTTCTTACCGCATTTGTGATTCTG
>NW_019722749.1:0-937 GCF_002891405.2 Cryptotermes secundus | reverse complement strand
TGCTGACATTTCGGAGCAAAGTACCGTATCAGTTTTCAGAGTCGAAGAATAAGCCAAGCATGCATCCAACTAACTAACTAACTAACCCAATGGAACTGAGCCCTGCTTGAGAAGCCGTCAGTTGTCAAGCTAATCAAGAATTTCTCAACATTTTATGGAACACGAAGATTCATTGCAGTGTTCAAGAAATCCATCCACTAGTCCCTATCCTCAGAACGCTAGAACCAATCCATACCATCTCATTCTCTCTAAAAAACATTTTAATATTATCCACCCACTTACGTATGTCTTTGCCTTCCTAGTTGTCTCTTTCCTTCTGGCTTTCCCATCAATATCCTTTATGCAATCCTCTTCTCCCCATTCTTGCTACATGTCATGCCCATCTCAACGTCCTTGACTCGATCATTCTACTTATAACAGTACAAGTTATGAAGCTCCTCATTATCTATGCATCCAGGAAGAAAAAAACGGCACGCGAAGTTCCGCCTTCTCCCTGATCTCAACGTTTGAAAACACGTGTAGTTACTCCTTTCCTCGCTTCCACCGGTTCTCTATTAGCCCATTTAAATGGCTGTATCTGGACAAAAATTTCATACCCGCGGTTCACTTTGCTTTGTGATCGCCTTCTGCTCGTAGCTTGGCTCACTTTTCGAGCCTGAAGATGGACGCAATCTGTTGCTCTGAAAGGTCAGCAAACTTCTACCAGACTACACAGCGTCACATTGCGGAAAACAGTATTCTTAAAATTATAATTTCATTTAAAAATTTCCATACAACGGAGAATATATGAGACACTGAAGTGTATACAATACGTTCTTGGGGCACGCGGTAGCGTAGTTGGTTGAGGCACTATACTACAAGTCGGAAGGTTCAGGGTTAGATTCCCGATGAAGTCACTGGATTTTTCAATTGACCTAATCCTTTCAGCCACACTATG
>NW_019722748.1:0-844 GCF_002891405.2 Cryptotermes secundus | reverse complement strand
TCATTACATTTAGCGGCAATAGTATCAGAGGGATCACAGCTCTCAGTTCCCAAGACCTTTATCCTACACCCACAGGCACAAGATTTCTGATTCGAATGAGTTGAACCAACTGGCTATCCAATTAAAACCAGGGCATTGTACCGATCTGCTTCGCAATTGGGTGATCAATCAACCAATGAATGCGACTAGCACGTAGCAAAACTATATGAAATATACTACTGTAATTTCGTTTTGTTCTATAAATATGTATCATGAGGTGTGGTTTTGACATCCAAGACCATCCGAGAGCAGCGAAGTTCCTAGCTGTGTTTTGTCATGACTAGGGCCCGGATTTCTATGACATGTCATATTTTTTTCCTGGGGTTTATTCCTATTTTTAAATGTAATTATGCATGTTTCCAGTCATTCTTATTGAAATTATGTCGTTTTTATTGTGCATATAAATGCATATTTTAGAGTTTTATTGGTTTTACAGCATATTTTGGCATAATTTTGAAATAAGGTCATATTTTTGTCGTTTTAGAAACAATTCTTTGCTATAATGTAAAATTTCGGCTCCATAATGTTTAGTATTACAAAATAAATTTCAGGCTGGACTGTTGCTTCAATGTGGAATAGAGTTCAAGTACATGAAGTTCGTATTAAAAACCATATTTTTGACTGTACTGTACTTGCAGCTACAAAGGCGAAAATTTGTGAAATGCAGCATTTATGATCTGGCAAGCTGGCCTTTCCCAGTCGAGGCAGGAGGGAGGCAAGTGTAATGGGTATTCTCCTATTGTACTCCGTCTTACTGTAGGGTATATACATCCCATTCTTTCTTGGAGGGCTTTGAAGTATTCTA
>NW_019722747.1:537-1079 GCF_002891405.2 Cryptotermes secundus | reverse complement strand
CAAGCACACGCAGTAAGTCACTTACTGGCGTTTCCAAACATTACAACACAAGCTTAACGTCGCGACTTGAAACAACCTTCATCAGGTCGCGAGGGCACTCTTCCCCCTTCAGAATGCGCCCGGGCCGAAACAGAATTTCACAAACTCAACTCATTCTAAACAGCGAATTTGGAACTGGCGATGTTACCTGTCTGAAGGTATCGGGGAAAAGAGGCCGAAGCATTTGTTCGGCTTAACCATGAAACCTCGCATTGCTTCCAGGAGAGGGGGGGACAAGATCAGCTGACCTGACGTCAGCTAAGACTTTATGCGGAAAGAAGAGGAACGGCTCGCAACCTGGCGTATCGGGGGGGGGGACTCCAAAGAACTCCACAGGGAAGAACCGTTGCACGGTTCACATGCTACCTTTGCGTTGCTAGCTTGCTAGCTTTGCGTTGCTAACTTCCTAGCTTTGCGTTGCTAGTTTTGCGTTTCTAGTTAACTATCTTGCTAGATTTGCGTAGCTAGCTTGCTAGATTTGCGTTGCTAGCTTGCTATGTTTG
>NW_019722747.1:0-480 GCF_002891405.2 Cryptotermes secundus | reverse complement strand
TGCGTTGCTAGCTTGCTACTTTGTTAGATATGCGTTGCTAGCTTGCTAGCTTTGCGTTGCTAGCTTGCCAATTATGCGTTGCTGGCTTGCCAGTTTCCGTTGCCAGCTTGCCTCTTTTGCGTTTATAAATTGCCTGCTGTGCTTTGTTCTCTTTCTAGCTATGAGTTCCTAGCTTGCCAAATTTGCGTTGCTTGCTTGCCAGCTTTGCGTTGCTAGCTTGCTAGCTTTCCGTTCCTAGCTTGCTAAAAATGCGTTGCCAGTTTGCTAGCCTGCCAGTTTGCGTTGCTCTCTTGCCAGCTTTGCGTTGCTACCTATATAGCTCTCCGTTGCTAGCTGGCTAGATTTGCGTTGGTATCTTGATAGCTTTGCGTTTCTTGCTTGCTTTCTTTGCGATTATTGCTTCCTAGGTTTGCGTTTGAAGCTTGCTAACTTTGTGTTGCTAGCTTGGTATATTTGCGTTGCTAGCTTGCTAGATTTGTG
>NW_019722746.1:0-302 GCF_002891405.2 Cryptotermes secundus | reverse complement strand
AACGACAAGCTAGCAAGGTAGCAACGCAAACCTATCAAACTGGGAACGCAAAGCCATGCATAATAGCAACGCAAAGCTAGCAAATTAGCAACACAAATATAGCAATCTAGCAAGCTAGCAACTCAAAGCTAGCAAGAAATCAACGCCAAGCTAGCAAGGTAGCAAAACAAATCTATCAAGCTAGCAACGCAAGGCTACCAAGCTAGCAACGCAATGCTAGCAAGCTAGCAAAGCAAGCTAGAAAAATAGGAAAGCAAATCTAGCAAGCAAGAAACGCAAAGCAAGAAAGCAACGAAAAGCTA
>NW_019722745.1:0-874 GCF_002891405.2 Cryptotermes secundus | reverse complement strand
CAATCTTCAATAAAACGATCCAGCTCTCCAGCGATGTCAAGTACTGTGGTCTAGTATTAGACAAGGGACTGACATGGAAAAAGCAGCTGGACAAGGTCATCAATAAAGCCTATAAGGCTCTTCAGACATTCAGAAGCATGTCTCAGGTGTTTATAGCCTTAGTGTTTTGTGACATCGGTTGTCCAATGATTGAGGTTAGCTCTTTCTAAGGGACCCAACAGAGCAGGTGTCTTCCCTCACCAAGGGATGGAAACGGATCCAGTTTCCGAAATGTTGTGTTCTTTACTTAGTTATTTAGAATCTGGATGATGGACAAAGTCCGAAAACCCAGTATCTCTGTATGCTGAAGCGTGTTTGGTAAAACTTGGGGACTGCAGCCACATGTTGTGCACTGGATATACACTGCAGTTGTAAGACCCATAATTACATACAGCACCACAGTATAGTGGCCCAGAGTTAAACTCAAGACAAGAAAGGCAGAACTCAGCAAACTGCAAAGGTTGGCTTGCTTGGGTATCATAGGAGCAATTCGAACGCCTCCAACAGCTGCACTGGAGATACTCCTTGGACTCCCCCCACTGCATCTACAGTTGGAGGCAGAGGCCAGGGCAGGAATCTACTGTCTCCAGTGCAGTGATCAATGGAAACCTAAATCCGATAGTTTCGGACATGCATACATAACTCAGGACATGAAAAAAGAAGCAACATTACAAATGGGGTCTGACAAAATGGTCCTGAGACATGTATATGAAAAACCCTTCACAGTCAGATTTCCTGACAGGAGTGAATGGGAAAACGGGTTTTGGTCTGATAGAAAAGGGGGACTGATCTGCTATACAGATGGTTCCAAAATAAATAAGGGCACTGGAGCTGG
>NW_019722744.1:348-483 GCF_002891405.2 Cryptotermes secundus | reverse complement strand
TATATCCAGCAATCTAGCAAGGTAGGAACGCAAAGCTAGCTAGCTCGCATCTCAAATGTAGCTAGCAATGTAGCAACGCAAAATCTATGAAGCTGGCAACGCAAAGCTACCAAGCTAGCAACGCCAGCAAGCTAG
>NW_019722744.1:0-285 GCF_002891405.2 Cryptotermes secundus | reverse complement strand
ATAACAGCGCAAAGATAGCAAGCTAGCAACGCCAAGCTAGCAAGGTAGCAACGCACACATATCAAGCTGGCAAAGCAAAGCTAGCAAGCTAGAAACGCAAGGTTACCAAACTAGAAAAGCAAAGCTAGCAAGCTAGCAAAGCAAATTTAGCAAGCTAGCAAACAAATCTAGCAAGCTACAAATGCAAAGCTAGCAAGCAAGAAAGGATAAGCGGGCAAGCAAGCAACGCAAAACTAGCAAGATAGAAGGGCAAAGCTAGCAAGCTATCAACGCAAAGCTAGCAAT
>NW_019722743.1:1293-1368 GCF_002891405.2 Cryptotermes secundus | reverse complement strand
TTGCTTGCATGTTTTCGTTTCTTGCAAGCTAGCTTTCGTTTCTAGCTTGCTAGCTTTGCGTTGATAGCGTGCAAA
>NW_019722743.1:522-1143 GCF_002891405.2 Cryptotermes secundus | reverse complement strand
GCTTGTGTGCTTTGCGTTGCTAGCTTGTTAGATTTGCGTTGCTAGCTTGGTAGCTTTGCGTTGCTAGATTGCCAGCTTTGCGTTGCTAGCTTGCCTGCGTTGCGTTTCTAGCTTGCCTTCTTTGAGTTGCTAGCTTGCCAGCTTTACTTTGCTAGCTTGCCAACATTGCGTTGCAAGTTTGCCTGCTTTACTTTGCTAGCTTGCTAGCTTTCCATTGCAATTTTCTAGCTTGCTAGATATGCGTTGCTAGCTTGCTAGCCTTGCGTTACTTGCTTGTTGGCTTTGCGTTGCTAGCTTGCTAGAATTGCGTTGCTTGCTTGCTAGCTTTTGTTGTTAACTTGCTNCTAGCTTGCCAAATTTGCTTTCTTTGTTTGCTGGATTTGCGTGGCTCTCTTGCTAGATTTAGTTTACTACCTTGCTTGCATTACGTTACTAGCTTGCTAGCTTTGCATTGCTATCTTTCTAGATTTGCGTTGCAGGATTGCTAGCTTTCCGTTGCTAGCTTCCTAGCTTTTATTTGCTAGCTTGCCAGCTTTGCGTTGCTAGCTTCCCTGCTTTGCGATTCTAGATAGCCAGATTTGAGTTGCTAGCTTGAAAGATTTCTTTGATAGCTTGCCAGCA
>NW_019722743.1:202-457 GCF_002891405.2 Cryptotermes secundus | reverse complement strand
GTTGCAAGATTGCTAGCTTTGCTTTGCTAGCTTGCCAGCTTTGGGTTGTTAGCTTGCTAGATTAGCGTGGCTAGCTTGCTAGATAAGCGTTGCTAGCTTTCTAGATATATGTTGCTTGCTTGCTTGCATTGCGTTGCTAGCTTGCTAGCTTTGCGTTGCTAGGTTGCTAGCTTTGCTTTGCTAGGTGCTAGCTTTGCGTTGCTGGCTTGCTAGCTTTGCTTTGCGATCATGCTAGCTTTGCGTTGCTATCTTGCC
>NW_019722743.1:0-194 GCF_002891405.2 Cryptotermes secundus | reverse complement strand
AGTTGCTATTTTGGTATGTTTGCGTTTCTAGCTTGCAATTTTGCGTTGCTATCTTTGTAGCTTTGCGTTGCTAGCTAGTTATCTTTGAGTTCCGAGCTTGCTTGCTTTGCGTTGCTTGCTTGCTAGTTTTGCGTTGCTTGCATGGTAGTTTTGCGTTGCTAACTTGCCAGATTTGCGTTGCTAGCTTGCTAGAT
>NW_019722742.1:485-746 GCF_002891405.2 Cryptotermes secundus | reverse complement strand
ACGCAAAGCTAGCAAGCTAGCATCGGAAAGCTAGCAAGGTAGCAATCTAGCCAAGATAGGAACGGAAAGCTGGCAAGTTTTCAACGGAAATTTGGCAAGGTAGGAACGCTAAGCTGGCTAGCTAGCAACGCATATCTAGCAAGCTAGCAATGTAGCAACGCAAAGTTAGAAAGCAAGAAACGCAAAGCAAGCAAGCAAGCAATGCAAAGCAAGCAAGCTAACAACGCAAAACTAGCAAGCTAGCAACGGGTAGCTAGAAAG
>NW_019722742.1:0-260 GCF_002891405.2 Cryptotermes secundus | reverse complement strand
GCAAAGCGAGCAAGGTAGCAATCTAGCCAAGATAGGAACGCAAAGCTGGCAAGCTTTGAACGGAAATTTGGCAAGGTAGCAACGCTAAGCTGGCTAGCTAGCAACGCATATCTAGCAAGCTAGCAATGTAGCAACGCAAAGCTAAAAAGCAAGAAACGCAAAGCAAGCAAGCAAGCAATGCAAAGCAAGCAAGCAAACAACGCAAAACTAGCATCCTAGCAACGGGTAGCTAGAAAGGTAGTAACGCAAAGCTGGCAAGC
>NW_019722741.1:0-429 GCF_002891405.2 Cryptotermes secundus | reverse complement strand
TCAGCCTCTAATAGAAATGAGTACCAGGAATATTCTTGAGGGTAACGGGCAGCCAGCGCACAGGGCTGACAATCTTGCCGCCATCTGTGAGCCGATTTTCTAGAAAATGTGGGAACCTCAACATCTCATAACCCTATGGGCCTCTACGGCCTGTTACAGGGATACCTTTACTTTACTTTATAATTTATTAAAATGATATAAAGTTTAGCTGTATGTGCGCTACGAACTTTTCTTTTTAGGTTCGCTTCTCAGTCACAAAGCTCAGATGGGTGGCAGTCTTGGGGCGGGGGGGTGAGGGANAGGTGTTTTAAAATTATAAATGAGGAAACTGCTGTGCTTCCATATTGTGGTTGTTGGTCATCATTATGCAGTCCCTTCTATGCACATGTATATATGAAGTGGCGGGTTGTTCTGCCTGTTGTGTTATGC
>NW_019722740.1:0-359 GCF_002891405.2 Cryptotermes secundus | reverse complement strand
TAGCAAGATAGCAACGCAAAGCTAGCAGGCTAGCAAAACAAAACTACCAAAATAGCAAAGCCAAGCTAGCAAGCTAGCAACGCAAAGCTACCTAGATAGAAATGCAAAGCTATCAAGCTAGCAACGCTTATCTAGCAATCTAGAAAGCTAGCAACGCAAAGCTAACTAACTAGAAAAGCTAAGCTAGCTAACTAGCAACGCAAAGCTATCTAGATAGAAACGCCATCTAGAACGCTATAGAAGCAAAGCTAGCAAGGTATAAACGCAAACAGAGCAAACTAGCATTGCAAACCTAGCAAGCTAAAACGAAAATATAGCAAGCTAGCAACACAAAGCTACCAAACTATCAACGCAAAATT
>NW_019722739.1:0-882 GCF_002891405.2 Cryptotermes secundus | reverse complement strand
TTCACAATTTATTTTGACTATGTTATTTCCTAGGCTTTTGGTGACTTATTGTTCTTATTCCGCAATTTGTTGAATGCGTTTTATCATTTCTGAGTAATTTTCGACACCATGAACGAATATTGGTAGTGGTTTGGCTATTTTCGGAGTCATAATGATGTCGTTGTTTGGGGTTTCAGGTTGGTTTAATATGGGGTTGAATCGGTTTGCTGTCGTGGTGGCATTTAGAGCGGGTGGGGAGTGCTTCAGTATTCTTTTTCTCTCAGTGCTTCTAATTCTTTGCCAGTCGTTGTTGCTGTTGTGTTGGATGTTGTTTTCGTCATCTTCACTGGACGATATCATTCTTTGTATGTGTTGACATCTGTTGTTGGGGCTTGTGTGTTGGTGGTTGTTGGGGAACTGCTGGGGGGTAGAAGAGAGGGGTGGTTGCATTTGCGGATTTTGTGTTTGTGGCGGTAGTAGAGTCGGAGGAAAAGTAGTTGGGGCGAGGTTATTAGGGGCCAGTTAGCGTTGTAGTGGATGTGGTTTTGAGGATTGAGGGACAGGAGCCGACCGAGGGTAGACTACTGTGAACTACTGTTATTTGGTAATTACTAAATACCCTCCTTCTTTACGGCAGAACAATTGGTGGCAGAGATAATATTTATAAGAGCAATAATTCTGTCGCAATAGTTGTGGCACAACACCCTCTCAAGTCAAAGCCACATTGCGATTGACTGTCAGTAAATCAGTAAATCTTGGTTTCGAGCCCCATCTGGTGCTCATGAGCAGATATTTATTACTGTTTGACAGTTACGGTCCTGATTTTGTGTGGCGCCCTCTCTGACAACAGGACGGATGTGTCTTTTGTATATGCTGCCGGTCCTTACCAGCGCAGTTTTTCTT
>NW_019722738.1:0-807 GCF_002891405.2 Cryptotermes secundus | reverse complement strand
ACTGTCCACACTCATTAGATCCATCATATTCAAAGACCACGGTCACACCACTTTCTAAAAAAAAGATTTCTGTGACGAAGTAGCTAATTGGCAAAAATACGTCATTTCAAGACAGTACACTTAAAAAGATGCTATCATTATATCTATGTTCACCTCTGAAAAATTAAAACCCCACATATGATTATTTTACAGAATTCTTAAACTGAAAATACTCTACAGTAAACTATTTATCAAAGTCAGACACTGCAGCAATCTGAGGTTGACCTGCTTCACGGCAAACAAACTCTTATATTTCTGGACTCCCAAGATTCTTCTTCCTTAAAATGGACCAAAACCTCACAGCTCATCTTATAGACCAGTAGGTATTGTATGAGAACAATGAAAATATCTTAAAAACACTAGAACCATGTTCGATATGAAGACTCTGAAAGAGTGTGCCTTCTGGGCTGTAAGAAGGTGTAATTCAAAGACAGCCCGACGTTTTGCATTTTATGAATTATCAACTGGTGACATGTCTGTGGGCCTGGGATGTAAACCGTTACGTGTATCAGGGCATTCAAAATTTTACTGCCCAACAACGAAGTATATTTCCGCTAAGTAGGTCGTATTGTTAATTATCATCCTAGCGATTATGAGAGTTGAAATTATTCGTTGCTTATCCTCCACATAATCATCAAAACTGACATCTTTAAGTTTAATATGTGGTTTATAGACTCATTACACACGGGGCTTCAAACAACAAAATACATGCATTAAAGGTGACATCCTAATACACAATGCAACACAGAGCAAATTCTCCACAAATAA
>NW_019722737.1:0-447 GCF_002891405.2 Cryptotermes secundus | reverse complement strand
GTAAGAGTATTACATATTGTCTCAAAACCTTCAAATAATTCATCTGTAAGTATTACAAACATGGTGCTGGTGCTACGTTGGGGGGGTAAAGTTTAATACGTTTAATACAGACACCAGCTAAACTTAATTTCTTCGTTGGATAAGCAACACACAATAAAGCCATTACATCATGCATTAAACCAGACTTACCGTGATGAATACCAGGGAAAGTTGAAGAGTTTCAAACCTGTCTCCCTACTGGATGACGAAAACCCTGGGGAAGTGCAAAATTTCTTTTTCCCCATTTATCCTGCAAGAAACAATACATATATTATATAACACAATCACAGGACACGGCGAGTTTCGAGACCCCACACACCTTCTTTAAGCTACATCAAAAGACGAATAACCTCCAGAATAATGTTAACAGGAATTTTTCACTGCATATAAATTTCTAACTTCATTTCA
>NW_019722736.1:0-1084 GCF_002891405.2 Cryptotermes secundus | reverse complement strand
TGCTAGCTTGCTTGCTTTGCGTTGCTAGCTTGCGAGCTTTGCGTTCATAGTTTTATGGATATGCGTTTNTTCTAAATTGATAGCTTTGCGTTGCTAGCTTACTAGCTGTGCGATCTAGCTTGCTAGCTTTTCGTTCCTAGCTTTCCAGCTTTGCGTTGCTAGCTTGGCAACTTTGCGTTTCAGGCTTGCAAAGTTAGGTTTTATAGCTTGCTAGCTTTGTGTTGCTAGCTTGCAAGATTGCTAGCTTTGCGTTGCTAGCTTGCTAGCTTTGCGTTGCTAGCTTGTTAAATTTCCGTTGCTAGATTGCTATATATGCGCTTCTATCTTGCTAGATATGCGTTGCTAGCTTTCCAGCTTTGCGTTGTTAGCTTGGCAGCTTTGCGTTTATAGTTTGCCAGCTTTGACTTGTTAGTTTGCTATCTTTGTGTTGCTAGCTTGCTAGATTGCAAACTTTGCCTTGCTATCTTCCTAGCTTTGCGTTGCTTGCTTGCTAAATTTGAGTTGCTAGCTTTCAAGCTTTTCGTTGATAGATTGTTATTTTCCGTTGCTAGCTTGCTAGCATGCTAGATTTGCGTTGTTACCTTGCTAGGTTTGCGTTGAAAGCTTGCTAACTTTGCGTTGCTAGCTTGCTAGATTTGCGTTGCTAGCTAGCCAGGTTTGCGTTTCTAGCTTGCCAGGTTTTCGTTGCTAGCTTCCTAGGTTTGCTTTGCTAAATTGCTAGCTTTGCGTTTCTAGCATCGTAGCTTTGCGTTGCTACCTTGCTAGCTTGGCTTTGAGAGCTTGCTAGCTCTGCGTTGCTAGCTTGCTACCTTTGATTTGCTGAACTTGTAAGATTGCTAGATTTGCGTTGCTATCTTTACAGCTTTGGGTTGCTATCTTTCAGGCTTTGCTTTGTTAGCTTGCTAGCTTTATGTTGCTAACTTGCTCGCTTTCCGTTGCTAGGTTGGCAGCTTTGCGTTGCTAGCTTGCTTGCTTTGCGTTGCTAGCTTGCTTGCTTTGCGTTGCTAGCTAGCTAGTTTTGCGTTGCTAGCTTGTTAATTTTGCGTTGCTAATTTGCAAACATTGCGATCCAGCTTGCTAGCAT
>NW_019722735.1:0-372 GCF_002891405.2 Cryptotermes secundus | reverse complement strand
CTAGCTTGCTAGGTTTGTGTTGCTACCTTGCTAGATTTTCGTTGCCAGCTTGCTTGATTTCCGTTGTTGCCCGCTAGAATTACGTTTCTATTTTGATAGCTTTCTAGATATGCGTTGTTAGCTAGCTAGCTTTGCATTGGTAGTTTGCTAGCTTTGCGTTGTTACCTTGCTAGCATTTCGTAGCTAGCTTGCTAGCTTTGCGATGCTAGGTTGCTAGCTTTCCATTGCAATTTGCTAGCTTTGCGTTGTTAGCTTATTTGATTTCCGTTGTTCCATTGCTAGCTTTGCGTTGCTAGCTTGCTAGCTATGCGTATCTATATTGCTAGGTTTGCGTTCCTTGCTTGCTTGCTTTTCGTTGCTTGCTTGCTTGAT
>NW_019722734.1:0-281 GCF_002891405.2 Cryptotermes secundus | reverse complement strand
GTTGAAATGCGGCCGTCGCCGAGTTCAGTTGTTGTTGTCAGTTAAAGTGCAACCGCCGCCGAAGACAGTTCTCAAGGCAGCAGTGAGCAGTTAGAAGTTGAGTTGATATGTGGCCGTCGCCGAGTTCAGTTGTCGCAGTTAGTTAGAGGCGTATCAGCCGCCGAAGTGAGTTCTCAATTCAGCCGTGAACGAGTTGAGTTGGAATATAGCAGCCGTCGCGTAAAGAAGAACCGGATGCGTGTGTAATTGTGTAATTTGGAGTGTGTAATACAGAGAGACTT
>NW_019722733.1:912-1031 GCF_002891405.2 Cryptotermes secundus | reverse complement strand
GTCACTAGCTTTAACATGAGCTGCCAATAGTTTATGACAAGACAGATTTTTCCTAATTGACTGTCGTTTCTTCTCTTTTGTTTCACAATATTCCTTGACCCTACCTTCACACCACTCAC
>NW_019722733.1:0-577 GCF_002891405.2 Cryptotermes secundus | reverse complement strand
TCTCCTTCACCGATAAATAGAAACTGATGCTGAACTAAAATAACAACATTTACTACAGTTTTCATTAATGAAACAAGGAACCAACCAAGGACCCCCCCCCCACTAAAATTTCTGGCTAAATTCCCATTGGTTGCAATAGAATAAAATATGTGTGTCCTTACGGCTGGGACGTGTCATCAACAATAGAAACTTCTGTGATTGTTTACTGTAAACATCTGACCCATCGCTTAAATGGGATGGGTTCTCACATTATTCTACAAGTTTATATATGTATTACCAGATGTGAGAATACAGCCTGTACCCGTCATAACTGTATTTGTAGTTTGCCGACTATGCTATTTCAACGCCAAATTTATTTCTGTCCAATGAAGTAAGACTAGGAGGGAGTAGGAAATGTGTACCTCATTCTCTGCCAAGATATTGTTTTCATTTTCAATAAAATAACTAAGAATTCAGACGTGACATCAACAATAGAAAAACTTAAAATTTTGTTGTAAACAACTGTTCTGTTCGAGACAGGCCACCTCCACATTGGGATGCAAGGCAAGAGAAGGACAAACTGTTTCCGACATTGTAT
>NW_019722732.1:0-762 GCF_002891405.2 Cryptotermes secundus | reverse complement strand
CTCTAAATGAAGTACCACACCGACATTTTCCTGGAAGGGGAAATATACAAATATCGATCAGAATAGTCGGTGTCATGGCCGAGATTCAAACCAAGCACCTACTGAATAAAGACTAGACTGTAGCCGCTGCACAAGGTTGCTCGGTGGGAAAATCCCACTAAAACTAAACATTATTACGCATCAATCTCATCTCCAAGAAAATGTTTTGTACAATTCTTCCATTCCATTTGCAACAGATAATTTTGGTGGAGGTCTCTCATATCTAATTTCAATAATGTGTGAACCGATTTATGGGACATACACGGTGTGTCCAGGATCCGTTAGGACTCATTTTCTAAAATTTTGCCCTGCATTGCCATCTGTTGACGAGTCGTGGGGTTAAGATTCTTGAAGTTTCAGCTGTGGCTGTCTATAATTTCAAAGCGCAAGCATCGCTGCATCATGTGTTCTGACACTCGTCGGAAAATGGCGGTTGAACAGAGAGCCAACATCAAATGTTGTTTGAAATTAGGCAAAACAGCCGGAGAAGCGTACGAAATTATGAAAAGTGTGTACGGAAGTGATTGTTTGAGTCACTCGGATATTTTTCGATGGTATGCTCTACGAGTATTTCGTGACGGCAGGGAGGACATTAAAGACGCTCCACGTGCATCAAAGCCGAGAACAAGTCGCACTGAAGGAAATGTGAAAAAAGTGACAGAAATCCTTCCATCAGATAGATGTGTTTCTGTAAGACTCATCGAGGAGCTTTTGGGAATACCA
>NW_019722731.1:0-366 GCF_002891405.2 Cryptotermes secundus | reverse complement strand
TTATTAGCTCTCATGGACTTAGCCTGGTCTCAGGTGTTTATAATCGTCGTATTTTGTGACATTGGTTTGTCCAGTGATTGAGGCTAGCTTTTTCTAACGGACCCAACTGAATATGTGTTTTCCTTCACCTGAAGACGGAAACAGATCCAGTTTCCGAAACGTGTTTTTATTTGTTATCTTAAAAACCAGGACGATGGATAAAGTCCAAAAACCCAACATGTCAGTGTTTGTTTAATTTTCCACTCTTGTTCTGAGATTAACCTCTCAACGTCGTCTACCCTGTGACTTGCCACACGTAAACCGTCAAGGTGATTGACTATGTTTTTAAAGGCAGGTCCAAATGAATATCGTTAAGGTTTACAATTT
>NW_019722730.1:285-407 GCF_002891405.2 Cryptotermes secundus | reverse complement strand
TGACGGTCGGTCAGTCTGTCTGTCTTGGTGTCGAGCCCTAGCTGGTGCTCATGAACAGATATTCCTTTAGAATGAAAGTTACGGTCTTGTCTGTGTGGGGCGCCCTCTCTGACGAGAGGTCG
>NW_019722730.1:0-257 GCF_002891405.2 Cryptotermes secundus | reverse complement strand
ATATGTCCACTGTCTGTATTTACATAGATTTACAATACACACTTATGTACTACTTTTATGTACAATATATACAACGCCTCTGTCAGTCCAGGCTCGGTACAGCAGATTACGCCCTATTTCCAATATTATTCGCCACCACGGCAGTCTAGTCACTTGAACGGTCGTATGTCTGACCGCCGCCAAGTTTAAGCATCTTGTACTTTCTGTGGCTCGCTACGCCTTGTCCGATGTTGCGAACATTCTCATTATCATGATTT
>NW_019722729.1:0-494 GCF_002891405.2 Cryptotermes secundus | reverse complement strand
GGGAATCGGACCCGCGACGTTTCGGCTTGTAGCATAGTGCCTCAACCAACTATGCGACCGCGTGTCCTTCATGTTGAATATAAAATTAAATTTGTTTACAATTGTTAAGAAGATTTTATGAACGAACTGAATCTGTGTATATAACATCTGCGATTTTCACGGCAAAGAAATTTCCATACAAAGATGGTATCCTTTTCGGTTCAATGGAGTTTGATAGGAAGGCACAGACAGTAAATATAAAGTAAGTACGATCCTCCGAAACGTCGTTACCTGTTAAATAACACAGCGCAGAAAACAACAAGAGCGACCTTTAATTTTGTCCTTACCTATTTTTAATCCGCATTTGTTTATGAAATATGGGAGTATATAGGAAATGTAAGNGTCACGGTAGCCGAGTGGTCTAAGGTATGTACTGTCTTCGCTCGCTTAGAAACCGGGATCATGGGTTTGAATCCCACTCAGGGAATGGATGTTTAGCTTGTGTGTGTGCGTTT
>NW_019722728.1:0-407 GCF_002891405.2 Cryptotermes secundus | reverse complement strand
TGAAGCGCAGTGGAACAATATAAAAGAATGCATGTTAGATACTGTTAGTGATTTGGTTGGTAAAGTTGACAAGATAGCAATAAAACCATGGGTTACACAGGAGATGAGGTTTAAAATGGTGGAGCGAAGGAAATGGAAGAATGTCAACAATGAAGAAGACAGGAGGAAATACAGGAGACTGAGGAATGAATTGAAGAGAGCCACGGACAGAGCCAAAAAGGATTTTTTGAGAAGATATGTAATGAGATTATAGAACTTCAAGGGACAGGACGTTATGATTTGATGTACATGAAGACAAAAGAACTAGGATGGAAAGAGAACCATGGGATTCATAATATTGGGTTCGAAAATTCCCAGGGGAATAGATCAGAGGCAAGTGCTGAAAATTTGGGAAAATTGTATTACAG
>NW_019722727.1:0-288 GCF_002891405.2 Cryptotermes secundus | reverse complement strand
TAGTTTTAATAAATATTTCACAACAATAACAGAAATTCTTAATATAAAGATACTATTATTTATACTGCAATGTCATACTTGCATTCGCATTTAACAAATGGTATTTCAGATATGAATCTTAATTTTGTTGCAGAAGAGGAAGTAATTAGTATAATTAGCAAATTAAAATAAAAAGAAAAAACTCTTCAGGGTATGATGGTGTAAGTAAATAAAATTATAAAAATGTGCAGACAAACAAATCAATAAACCTCTAACTTATGCAATTAATAAGTCATTAACCATGGGTCT
>NW_019722726.1:0-1356 GCF_002891405.2 Cryptotermes secundus | reverse complement strand
TCATTTGGTTTGCATCCATCATCTAGGAGTAGTCTTTCTGGTAAAGGTAAAAAGTAAAGCTGTCCCTGTGTTTAATTAGTTAAGTACTATATCATGGAGACCTTGGCACTAGATGGAGGTGAGTTGTCAGCTTCATGCCCCTGCTGCTGTAGCCCCAGCACCCATTGGAATGGAAGATGGGCTGGATGGTGTAGAGAAGAGAAAAATCTTACACTGCCAGGATTTAAACTTGGGCCATCCAGGCCATAGCCTGCCGCTATACGGTCTGAACTATCCCGACTCCTTTCTTTCCTTCTTTTTTCTCTTCTTTTCATTCCTTTTTTTTTTCTTTTAATTTTTGTGACATAAATGCCTACAGCATGAAATGCTACATGATTTGTGGTTATAATGATGATGGATGTGACCAGTAGGTACTTCAGACCTCTGGATTTCTTGTTATAAATTGTAACACAGAAGTGATGCCCAGCACTTAAACATTAATACAGTAATTGTAAAGGACGTATTTCTGATCCTGTTTTGACAACAAAACATCACAGATTATACCTTTAGGTTTAAGATTTGAAGTCATCACATTAATGTGAAGATTCATGTTGTTATGTTGAAGGTTGTGAGACTGAAGCTTTGTAGGTGGGTACTGTTTCAGAGGAATATAACCTGTATTTTCTACTCTTAAGGTTGAGGTTGTATGTACCCACAAAAATACACCCTGTGGTTTCAAAACCCAGAAATCCACAATGTGAATACTTTTAATATTGGTGGTGGTGTGAATAAAATGTGGCGCAAAAGTAATATGGAGTAGTAGGTAGCTATATTGTCGATAGCGCTGTCGACGTCAACGGTATGTAGTTTCTGCAGTGACCACAGGGTATTTTTAATCGGATGTGACGTAATATTACGCCAAACGTTTTCGATCAACTGTTTTATTTCTGCATACAACGTACTGCCATCTCTGTTTGATTAGTGTAACTGGATAGTCTGGAACCAAAGTGATCCGATCACGGAGCTTCACCAGCAACCTATCGAATCGAATATGATTTTATATGGCTATAATGGTGAGGCATTATAAGGTGTGTAAATTTTCATGTAATTGCGGTGGCGTTTTTTTCGTCTAATTGGTAAGTACGGACGTTAATTTGATGTCGTGAAATTTTATTCGACTTGTACTAACGAAATTAAATCCCCACGTTATTTATATGTATATATATGAATGGTATGTTTATTACGCCGAATGAAATTAGTTGTAGGATCAAGTCAAAAATTCTTTTTACGATATTTCACCAATTTCAGTTACGACATGTTAAGAATCTTTCATTTTAGCCCAGAGAAGATCTGTAGAATATCAAGTGTACTGTGATT
>NW_019722725.1:0-777 GCF_002891405.2 Cryptotermes secundus | reverse complement strand
GTCGCTATCTTGCTAGCTTTACGTTGCTAGCTTGCTAGATTTGCAATCCTAGTTTGCTAGCTTGGCGTTGCTAGCTTGCTAGCTTTGCGTTGCTAGCTTGCTACCTTTGCGGTGCTTGCTTACTTGCTTTGCGTTTCTTGCTTAATAGCTTTGCGTTGCTAGCTTGATAGCTTTGAGTTGCTAGCTTGCTAGCTTTGCGTTGCTAGCTTGCTACCTTTGCGGTGCTTGCTTACTTGCTTTGCGTTTCTTGCTTAATAGCTTTGCGTTGCTAGCTTGATAGCTTTGAGTTGCTAGCTTGCTAGCTTTGCGTTGCTAGCTTGCTACCTTTGCGGTGCTTGCTTACTTGCTTTGCGTTTCTTGCTTAATAGCTTTGCGTTGCTAGCTTGATAGCTTTGAATTGCTAGCTTGCTAGCTTTGCGATGCTAGCTTGGTAGGCTTGCGTTGCTAACTTTCTAGCTTTGCGTTGCCAGCTTGNAGCTTGATAGGTTTGCATTGCTACCTTGCTAGCTTTGCTTTGCTAGCTTGAAAGCTTTGCGTTTCTAGCTAGCTAGTTTTGCGTTGCTAGTTTGCTACATGCTAGATATGCGTTGCTATCTTGATAGCTTTGCGTTGCTATCATGCTAGCTTTGCTATGCTAGCTTGCTAGATTTGTGTTGCTAGCTTGCTAGATTTCCGTTTCTAGCTTGCTAGCTTGTTAGATATTCGTTGCTACCTTGCTAGCTTTGCGTTGATAGATTGCCAGCTTTGCGTTGTTATTTTTGCAGGTATGCGTTGCTA
>NW_019722724.1:314-518 GCF_002891405.2 Cryptotermes secundus | reverse complement strand
TATTGAATTTTGAAAGAATTCAACGAAATCTGTATAATTTAAACCAAAAATTCTTTGACTTTTTCAAGTTAAAAAAAGTAATTTCAAACAATTTATAAAATGTTTCACTATGAATAAAGAATTTCTTTAAATTTCTGATAATTAACATATTATTTAATGAATTTTAATAAAATTTTCGGTCATTCCAAGTTAATTAAAATATTT
>NW_019722724.1:0-288 GCF_002891405.2 Cryptotermes secundus | reverse complement strand
TAAACAAATTTTGAACGAAATCAAGCTATTTCATGAAATTTTTCCCTAAAATTCTTTGATGATGTCACGTTAATATGGGGATTTACACACAATATGTGAAAGATTCCTTCTTATATAATGGAACACTGTCCAAATTATTAACGAAT
Source organism: Cryptotermes secundus (assembly GCF_002891405.2). NCBI lineage: Eukaryota > Metazoa > Arthropoda > Insecta > Blattodea > Kalotermitidae > Cryptotermes > Cryptotermes secundus. The sequence goes on along the minus strand of NW_019722724.1, from coordinate 142 downwards.
TCTAGTTTATATTATTGAAATTTATGTCAATTTTGATAAATGTTAACTTAATTAAACGAATATAAACCAAGTTTTGACAGATTTCAACGTAATTTTAAAATTATGACCAATTATTATTTAAGATTTCAAGCTAATATAGAGA
>NW_019722723.1:0-360 GCF_002891405.2 Cryptotermes secundus | reverse complement strand
CTTTGCGTTTCTTGCTTGCTAGCTTTGCGTTGCTAACTTGTTAGCATTGCTTTGCTTGCTTGCTAGCTTTACGTTGCTAGCTTGGTAGCCTGTGCGATGCTAGATAGCTAGCTTTGCGTTGATAGCTTGCTATCTTACCAGATATGCGTTGCTAGCTTCCCAGTGTGCGTTGCTAGCTTGCCAGCTTTGCTTTGCTATCTTGCTTGATTTGCATGGCTAACTTTCTAGATTTGCGTTGCTATCTTGCTATCTTTCCGTTGCTAGCTTGATAGCTTTGCGTTGCTAGCTTGCAAGTCTTGCCTTGCCAACTTGCTTCCTTTGCGTTGCCTGCTTGCATTGCGTTTCTTGCTTGCTATGTTT
>NW_019722722.1:0-467 GCF_002891405.2 Cryptotermes secundus | reverse complement strand
ACGTCCATCGTTAGCCACCGGACTAGTAAACATGCCTCCTTAAAAATAGAAGTTTTCTGTATGCTCCGTGCCGAGGGGTTATTAAAGGACACAGAAGACGCGACCGAGTACAGAACAGAAGTCGAGAGTGAAGAATCGAGTTTCGAGAAGCCAGCCTGCCGGGATATGAACTTGGGAGCATAGGAATTGAATTCAGTCGAGGCTTCGGAATTGGCAGCTGCAGAATAATGGCAAGAATTGGACTATGAGATGAATACTTCATTTGTGATTTGGAGTGACAGTGGAACTATTATAAATCCGTTGCCAGGATACGACTAGTGAAGGCTGAGAATTCTAGTGCGTGTGCAACGGTGAACTGAAAATGTGTATAATAGCGATAGCGCTGTAATTGCCTCTAGTCCCATATTGAATCTGTAAGGTGTAATAAATCCAATCATCGAATCCCAAAACCCGTCTAATAGTCACTA
>NW_019722721.1:0-651 GCF_002891405.2 Cryptotermes secundus | reverse complement strand
TTTTTTTAAATTCTATATAATTACTTGAAATCTATAATAATTTTTTCAAAAATTCCATTCATTTCTTTGAAATCATTCGAAACCCGGCTTATATTCAACAAAATATACATAATATCAATCAGAATTGTCTTAAATTTCCCTAATATAATGTAGAAATCGTCAATAATTTTGACAGAATTCAATTTAATAATAAGAAATCATTCACATAATGTCTGTAATTTGTTATATTTACATGAAGTTGTCTAGGAATATTCGGAAAAAAGAAGTCAAAAGATAGGTTGATTTCGTACATAATTTGTTTAAATTTTTTAAATTAACTTAGATTTTCAAAACATTTTTTTAATTTCGATACATCATACAGTAATAATCAGAAATTTGGATAATTTTTTAAATTGAGTGAAATCTTTTATAAATACATTCAAATTCTTTATTTTAACGTGAATATTTCAAAAGATTTTAGATTAAAATTATATATATTTCATTCAATACGTTCAAAATTCCATTAAAATTATTTAAACTAACTGCGTATGGTTCTATTTTTTTTTAATTTCGGAAATATAAAGTTAATCTTCAACAAGTCTGCTAGAATTACCAAAATTATTGGAGATCTTGCACAATATAATTAATATAATTTATATTAAGTTGAAATCG
>NW_019722720.1:0-497 GCF_002891405.2 Cryptotermes secundus | reverse complement strand
TTTTCTTATCTCATATTATCCAAATATCTGTAATAAAGATGACAGGTTTTGTCTCATGGTAACCGTATCTCCCAGCATTCTATTAAGCTCTGCTCTGATGTGTAATTACAAGAGACTAATTCAGGATCAGTTGAAAACCAGCGATCCAGATAACTGATATAACAAATTGTCACAGTCTCACCTCACGTAGACAACAGAAAAAATTAACAATGATAATCATATGTACAAAACTATAATTTTACCTGTGATTCTGTGTGGGTGTGAAACTTGGTTTCTAATATTATGGGAGGAACACAGACTGAAGGTGTCTGAGAGCAGAATACTGAAGAGAATATTTCGGCCTAAGGGGGATGAAGTGACGGGAAGTTGGAGAATATTGAATAATGAGGAGCTTCGTAACTTGTACTGTTCTCCAAGTATAATTAGAATGATGAAGTCCAGGACGACGATAGGAGCAGGGCATGTAGCACGCAAGGAGGAGAAAGTGAATGCATATA
>NW_019722719.1:0-1736 GCF_002891405.2 Cryptotermes secundus | reverse complement strand
AAACAATTTAGAAGGAAACAAACACAAGACGGCACTGCGGTCCAGAACTAAAGTTTGTCAGCATGTGGCGTAAGTAACGAGGATGAAGGACGAACAATAGAAGGTGTGAAAGATGAGAAAAGGAGGGATGAAAAAAGAATGAACGCTGGAAGAAAGGGAAAGATGTGAGACAAAGTAACATAAAGAGAAAATGAGATCAAAGAGGCAAAGAAGAGAGAAGGGAAAATAATACACTAAAGGCAAGGAAAAATAAAGGTTAAAAAGGGGGAAGGAACGTATAAATGCAAAAAAGGAACCCCAGGGTGAAAAGAAAGAAGGAAGCAATGTGAGAATTAAGAATGAATTATATAAAGATATAAAGAAAGAGAGATAAATACTTTAAATAATTTGAAGAACAGATTATTATAATGAAGATGCAACTCAAATAATGAAGCTAGTAATAAAATAACACTTCCTCGAGGACTACCGCCTTATCGTGGACAGAAGGTTTGTGCGCCCCAGTGATCCCGAAAGCCATGCTGGTGGGTGCGTAAGCTCCTGTTAGGGCCACCCATGCCATACAGGTCAGAGGGTAAGGGCCAGATGAAGTTTAGTCCCTGTTCCTCCAGGATTTGGGTTGGGGGTTGNTCTTTGTGATCAAGAAAGTTCATATAAACATGTGTCCGATTTTGGACGGTTACGGAGTTATGACCGTTTTAAACTCAGAATAGAAGGTAAGTAAAGAAGCTCAAGCAAAGAAGAATAAAGTAACAATCCGCAACACTGTATAAGCGGAACCCACAAAGCAACACGAACAGCTGAAATGGCATCAGCAAATATTAAAGACAGCGAAATTAATAAAAATTATAATGTAATCGCCAATATATTAACACATACTTTTATGGATAACATTGATTTCTATGCTGAAAATAAAATTTCATCATTACAAGCCTCTAGAAAATTTCAGGTATAAATCTTCTGGCACAGCTCCACATGATTTCGCTAATATTAGCAGATTTTAAGGGTAAGTGCATACGTACCTTCACGTGATTAAGTACGTGCGAATATAAAATTATGACGACCTGCTCACACTTTCAATCTTAATCCTTCCAGACACCTCTGTAGTCTTTCATTAAGCGAAGCCGCTTTTAATGACAAGCTATATGGTCCCTCTCGAGACAAGAAAATTGGAAAGACACCTAGTTTAAGCATCAACGTTGTTTGTTATCCATAGGTAATACAGTATTTAACAAATTTATACAAAGAAGAGCACTGCTTCAACTGCAATAACACTTCACTTATAAAACACTTTAGTTAGCAAATATGCATATGAACTGACTCATGAGACACTGCAGTACTACATGGGAAAACATGTAGCAGGAATATTCTGTGGTCTTGCGCCTTTTTTTCCCGTTTATGTTGACGATGAAATCGTACCGACAGAACAGACTACCGTGCAGTCGTGTATGGGTTTTATCTTAAATGTGAAGGCAACAAGGTCCTCCGAAACGTCGGTAATCGTGTACGAAACTACACGTAACATAACACAAAACATAGCGTACTTTATATAGTAAATAAATGGTACAAGCAAAGTAAGTAAAGGCATCCCTGTAACAGGTCGTGGAGGCCCATAGGGTTGTGAGATGTTGAGGTTCCCACATTTTCTAGACAATCGGCTCATAGATGACGGCATGGTTGTCAGCACTACGCTTCGGCCGCCCTTTACCACCAAGAATATTCCAATAATATTCCTGGTA
>NW_019722718.1:0-439 GCF_002891405.2 Cryptotermes secundus | reverse complement strand
CTAGCTTGCTAGCTTGCTAGATATTCGTTGTTAGCTTGCTAGCTTCTCGTTTATAGCTTGCTAGCTTTGCGTTGCTATCTTGCTAGCTTTGCGTTGCAATCTTGCTAGCTTTCCGTTGCTAGCTTGCTATCTTGCTAGATTTGCTTTGCTAGCTTGCCAGCTTTGCGTTGCAAGCTTGCCATGTTTGCGTTTCTAGCTTGCCAGCTTTGCGTTGCTAACTTGCTAGATTTACGTGGCTAGCTTGCTAGCTTAACGTTGCTAACTTGGTAGGTTTCCGTTGCTAGCTTACTAGCATTGCTTTGTTAGTTTGCTAGCTTTGTGTTGCTACCTTGCTAGCTTGGCGTTGATTGCATGCTAGCTTTGAGTTTCTAGCTCGCTAGATTGCTAAATTTGGGTTGCTAACTTGCTAGCTTTGGGTAGCTAACTTGCAGGTTTTGCG
>NW_019722717.1:429-757 GCF_002891405.2 Cryptotermes secundus | reverse complement strand
TAGCAACGCATTCCTAGCAAGCTAGCAACGAAAGCTAGAAAGCAAAAAAGGCAAAGTAAGCAAGCAAGGAAGCAACGCAAATCTAGCTAGCTAGCAACGGTAAGTTAGCAAGGTAGCAACGCAAAGCTGGCCAGCTAGCCTCGCAAACCTAGCAAGATAAGTAGGCAAAGCTAGCAAGCTAGCAACGCAAAACTGGCAAGCTAGCAACGTGAACAAGCAAGGTAGCATCGAAAAGCTAGCAATTTATAGACGCAAAGCTAGCAAGCTAGCAAACAAAGTTAGCAAAGCTAGCAACGCACATCTAGCAAGCTAGCAAGCTAGCAACGGA
>NW_019722717.1:0-248 GCF_002891405.2 Cryptotermes secundus | reverse complement strand
CCAAGCAAATCTTTCAAGCTAGCAACGCAAAGCTAAGATGCTAGCAACGCAATATAAGCAAGCTAGCAACGCAAAGCTGGCAAGCCTGCAACGCGAACCTGGCATGCTTGCAACGCAAAGCTGGCAAGATAGCAACGCACAGCTGGCAAGCTAGAAACCCACAGCTGGCATGCTAGCAACACAAAACTGGCAAGCTTGCAAAAGCAAAGCTAGCATGATAGCAAAGCAAATCTAGAAAGCTAGAAACG
>NW_019722716.1:0-1304 GCF_002891405.2 Cryptotermes secundus | reverse complement strand
CTTGCTAGCTTTCCTTTGCTAGCTATCTAACGTTTTGTTGCTAACTTGATAGTTTGTTTGCTTGCTTGCTTGCTTGCTTTGCTTTTTTGCTTGCTAGTTTTCGTTCCTACCTTCCAAGCTTTGTGTTGCTAAATTGCTAGCTTTGTGTTTCTAGCTTGCTAGATTTGCGTTGCTAACTTGCTAGCTTGAAGTTGCTAGCTTGATAGCTTTGCTTTACTAGCTTGCTAGCTTTACGATGCTATCATGCTAGTTTGCTCGATTTGCTTGCTGGCCTGCTAGCTTTACGTTCCAGTCTTGCTAGAATTGCGTTGCTATCTTGCTAGCTTTGAATTGCTAGCTTGTTAGATTTGCGTTGCTAGCTTGCTAGCTTTGCGTTCCTTGCTTGCTAGCATTGCGTTGCTAACTCCCTAACTTTGCGTTGCTAGTTTGTTAGCTTTACGTTGTTAGGTTGCTAGCTTGTTAGATTTTCGTTGATACCTGGCTAGCTTTGCGTTGCTAGTTTGCTAGTTTTGAGTTTGCTAGTTTGCTAGCTTTGCGTTCCTAGCTTGCTAGTTTTGAGTTGCTAGCTTGCTAGCTTTGCGTTTCTAGCATGCTAGCTTTCCGTTGCTAGCTTGCTAGCTTGCTAGATATGCATTGCTAGCTTGCAAGTTTTGCGTTGCTAACTTGCCAGTTTGCGTTGCTAGCTCGGCAGCTTTGCGTTTTTGCTAGTTTTGCGTTCAAGCTTGATAGTTTTGCGGTGCTAGTTTGCTATCTTTGCCTAGCTAGCTTGCTACTTTTGCGATTAATGTTTGTTTGCTTGCTTGCTTTGCGTATATTACTTGCTAGATTTCGTTGCTGACTTGGTAGCTTTTTCGTTTCTAGCTAACTAGCTTTGCGTTGCTTGCTTGCTTTCTTGCTTTGCTTTTCTTGCTTGCTAGCTTTCGTTGCTAGCTTGCTAGCTTTGCGTTGCTAGCTTGCTAGCTTTGCCTTTATAGCTTGCTAGCTTTGCGTTGCTTGCTTGTTTGAATTTCTTGTTTGCTATATTTCATTGCTAACTTGCTAGAATTGCGTTGCTAGCTTGCTAGCTTTTCGTTGATATCTTGCTAGCTTTGCGTTGCAAACTTGCTAGATTTGCGTTGCTATCTTGGTAGATTTGATTGGCTAGCTTGTTAGCTTTGGTTTGCTACTTTGCAAGCTATCCGTTGCTAGCTTGCTAGCTTTGTTTTGCTAGTTTGCTAGCTTTGCGTTGCTAGCTTGCTAGCATTGCTTTTCTTGTTTATTTTCTTTGCGTTTCTTGCTTGCTATCCTTGCGTTGCTTGCTTACT
>NW_019722715.1:0-1917 GCF_002891405.2 Cryptotermes secundus | reverse complement strand
ACAACTTTGCGTTGTTAGCTTGCATGCTTTGCGTTTGTAGATTGCCATCTTTGCGTTTTTATCTTTCCATCTATGCTTTGCTAGCTTTTCAGCTTTTCTTTGCTAGCTTGCTAGATTTGCGTGGATTGCTTGCTAGCTTTACGTTGCTTCCTTGCTAGCTTTCCGTTGCTAGCTTGATAGCTATTCTTTGCTAGCTTGGTAAATTTGCTTTGCATGCTTGCTTGCTTTGCGTTTATTGCTTGCAAATTATCGTTGCTAGCTTGCTATCTTTGCGTTGCTAGCTTGTTAGCGTTGCGTTGCATGCTTGCTTGCTTTGCGTTTCTTGCTTGCTAGCTTACTTTTCTAACTTGATAGCTTTGCGTAGTTAGCTCGCTGGCTTTGCGTTTCTAGCTTGCTAGCATTGCGTTGCTAACTAACTAGCATTGCGTTGCTAGCATGCTAGCTTTGCGTTCCTACCTTGTTAGTTTGACTTTGCTAGCTTGCTAACTTTGAGTTGCTAGCTTGCTAGATTGCTAGATTTTCGTTGCTAACTTGCTAGCTTTGCGTTGCTACCTTCCTAGCTTTGCGTTGTTAGCTTGGAAGTTTTGCGTTGCTAGCTTCTTAGCTTTGCGTATTTATCTTGTCTGCTTTGCGTTGCTAGCTTGCTAATTTTGAGTTACTACCTTGCTAGCTTTGCGTTGCTTGCTTGGTATCATTGCTTTGCTAGCTTGCAAACTTTGTGTTCTAGCTTGCTTGCTTTGCGTAGCTAGCTTGCTAGCTTTGCGTTTCTATCATGCTAGATTTCGTTGCTAGCTTGCTAGCTTTGTTTGCTATCTTGCTAGCTTTGCTTTGCTAGCTTGCTAGCTTTGCGTTGCATGCTTGCTAGCTTAGCGTTGCTAACTTGGTAGCTTTGCGTTGCAAGCTTGTTAGGTATGCGTTGCTACCTTGCTTGCTTTGCGTTGCTAGCTTGCTAGCTTTGCGATGCTAGCATGCTAGCTTTCCGTTGCTAGCTTAGTAGCCTTGCGTTCCTAACTTGCTTGTTTGCGTTGCCATCTTGATAGGTTTGCGATGCTACCTTGCTAACATGGCGTTGCTATCTTGCTAGCTTTCCGTTGCTAGATAGCTAGGATTGCGTTGCCCGCTTGCTAGATATGCGTTGCTAGCTTGCCAGCTTAGCGTTGCTAACTTGATACCTTTGCGTTTCTAGCTTGAAAGCTTTGCGTTAATAGCTTGCTAGGATTCCGTTGTTAGCTTGCTATTTTTGCGTTGCTAGCTTACTAGCTTTACTTTGCTTGCTTGCTTTGAGTTTCTTCCATGCTTGCTTTGCGTTGCTAGCTTGCTAGATTTGTGTGGCTAGCTTTCTCGCTATGCGTTGCTAGCTTGCATGCTTTGCGTTGCTAGCTTTTTAGATTTGCGTAGCTAGCTTTCTTGCTTTGCGATGCTAGTTTGCTTGTTTTCCGTTCTAGCTTGGTAGCGTTGCGTTTCTTGCTTGGAAGCTTTGCGTTGCTAGCTTGCTAGCTTTGTGTTCTCGCTTGCTTGCTTTTCTAGCTTGCTATCTTTGCGTTGCAAACTTGCCACCTATTCGTTGCTAGCTTGCCAGCATTGCGTTGCTAGCTTGCCAGCATCGCGTTGATAGCTTGCTAGCTTTCCGTTGCTAGCTTGCTAGAAATTGGTTTCTAGCTTGCCATGTTTAGTTGCTATCTTGCCAGATTTGCGTTGCTACTTTGCCAGGTTGAGTTGCCTGCTTGCCAGCTTTGTGTTGCTAGCTTGGTATCCGTGCGTTGCTAACTTGCTAGTGTGCGTTGCCAGCTTGATATATTTTCATTGCTACCTTGCTAGCTTGGCGTTGCTTGCTTGCTAGCTTTGGGTTGTTGGATAGCTAGGTTTCCGTTACTAGCTTGCTAGATATGCGTTGCTAGCATGCCAGCTTAGCGTGGA
>NW_019722714.1:0-704 GCF_002891405.2 Cryptotermes secundus | reverse complement strand
TATGACGACCTTCATGTCCATTTGTTTGGACTTGTGAAATGAAATATATGTATGTATGTAATGTAACTCATTTGCACAGATGTTTTGTACCATGGGACCGAATTTATTTCCCATCAGTTCAAAAGGTTAGCAACAGCAATCAACTCCAATATATTGTAGCATTCTACATGCCACACACAGTAAAACTGTCTTACTTACAACATGAGAAACTGTGGCATGCTACAAGTCACATACTGTTCCTTTAGTCTACACCCATCTCAACTGCTATAAGATTTACTGCACACATCAACATGTAAGCGCTTGTGTTTCTTCAGACTACTCTGCGTACTGAACGACTTTTTACATGCATCACAACAAAACGGCCTCTCCCCACTATGTATGCACTGATGCCTCTTCAAATTACCCTGCCTACTGAATGACTTTTTACATACATCACAACAAAACGCCTTCTCCCCCCTATGTATGCGCTGATGCCTCTTCAGATCATTCTTCTTACTGAATGATTTTTTACATACATCACAACAAAACAGCTTCTCCCCACTATGTATGCGCTGATGGCTCTTCTGATGGCTCCGCCGACTGAATGACTTATTACATACATCACAACAAAACAGCTTCTCCCCACTATGTATGTGCAGATGGCTCTTCAGATAATCCTGCTGACTGAAGGACTTTTTACATACATCACAACAAAACGGCTTCTC
>NW_019722713.1:0-970 GCF_002891405.2 Cryptotermes secundus | reverse complement strand
TTTCGTTGCTACCTTGCTAGCTTTGCGTTGCTTGCTTGCCAGTTTGGCGTTACTAGCTTGCCAGCTTTGCGTTGCTGGCTTGCTAGTTTCGGTTGCAAGGTTGCTAGCTTGCTAGATATGCGTTGCAAACTTGCTAAATTTGCGTTGCTAGCTTGCTAACTTTCCGTGTCTATCTTGTTAACTTACTAGATTTTCGTTGCTACCTTGCTAGCTTTGCGTTGCTTGCTTGCCAGTTTGGCGTTACTAGCTTGCCAGCTTTGCGTTGCTGGCTTGCTAGTTTCGGTTGCAAGGTTGCTAGCTTGCTAGATATGCGTTGCTAGCTTGCCAGCTCTGCGTTGCTATCTTGCCAGCTTTGCGTTGCTACATAGCTAGCTTTGCGTTGCTAGCTTGACAACTTGGCTTTGTTAGCTTGCTGCCTTTTCGTGGCTAGCTTGCTAGATTGCTAGATATGCGTTGGTAGCTTGATAGCTTTGCGTTGCTAGCTTGCTAGGTTGGCGTTGTTAGCTTGCTAGCTTTGCGTTTATATGTTGCTATCCCTGCGTTGCTAGCTTGCTAGCTTTGCGTTGCTAGCTTGCCATCTTTGCGTTGCTAAATTTCCAGCTTTGCGTTGCTAGCTTGCTAGGTTGGCGTTGTTAGCTTGCTAGCTTTGCGTTTATATGTTGCTATCCCTGCGTTGCTAGCTTGCTAGCTTTGCGTTGCTAGCTTGCCATCTTTGCGTTGCTAAATTTCCAGCTTTGCGTTGCTAGCTTGCTAGGTTGGCGTTGTTAGCTTGCTAGCTTTGCGTTTATATGTTGCTATCCCTGCGTTGCTAGCTTGCTAGCTTTGCGTTGCAAGCTTGCTAGCTTTGCGTTGCTAGCTTAGTTGCTTTGCGTTGCTAACTTGCTAGCTTCCAGTTACTAGGTTGCTAGCTTTACTTTGCTAACTAGCTAGCTTTGAGTTGCAAGATTGATAGCTTTGCGTTGCATGCATG
>NW_019722712.1:0-711 GCF_002891405.2 Cryptotermes secundus | reverse complement strand
GTGTCGCGTGGTCGGCGCAACGAATTCCCACGGCCTTTAATCTCGGTTTTCTATACCGGAGCCGCTGTTTCCTTGAAATTGCTCCGTAACTATCCTCAAGTGGCTGAATGGACCCCGTTCCAGACCCAGTACTTCTCAGTAAAATGTGGTAGCAGCGGGAATCGAACCCGGAACTCTAGACCTGTAGCCAGGAACTCTGACCACTAGACCACAGAGGCGGTCTCTAGCCTGGAGAATTTACACTTACAATGCATTGCGTAGACCCAAAGTAAGTCAAATGGCTGTTGGATGTGGAACATGTCGTATAAATACAAAGAATGTCTAAAATCTGCAATAACAACAGTGGTTACACTCACGCGGTTATTCAGAGATACATCCACTCACATACGCGACATTGTCACCTGATGCTATTTGAACAACCTTAAAATCTGATACTTGGACTTATGCTATTTACACAACCCTCACATGGAAGAGTCAGTAATCTGAATCACCTGGTACCCATTAGCTAGGTGGCTGGATGGACCCCAGAGTGTGTCCAGATTCTATGAAGAGGAGAAAAATCTCTAAATGCCGGGAATCAAACGCGGACCATCCAGCCTGTAGACCCCTGCTATACAAAATATCCTATCTCGACTTCAGTTGGGTGTATGCTTATATGAATTTGGTGCTCTGCTTCCACATCACCATACTTTTTCATGGTTTGGTGTTTAA
>NW_019722711.1:0-676 GCF_002891405.2 Cryptotermes secundus | reverse complement strand
GTTATCAATCAAGACCCGCAAAACCTGCAAGCAAGATCCGCAAAGCATACAAGCAAGACAGTAACGCAAAGCTAGCAGGTTAGCAACGCAAAGCTAGCAAGCTAGCAACGCAAAGCTAGCAAGCTTGCAACGTATAATATAACAAGCTAGCAACGCAGTCATAGCAAGCAAGAAACGCAAAGCAATCAAGCACACAAGCAACGCAAACCAATAATTCAAGCACCGAATTCAAGCAACCTAGCAAGCAAAGGAAAGCAAGCAAGTTACGCAAAACAAGCAAGCAACCAAGCAACCCAACGAAAGGATTCAAGCACGAAAGCAAGCAACGCAGACTAGCAAACAAGCAAGCAACACAATGGAAGCAAGCAACGCAAAGTAAGCAAGCAAGCAAGCAAAAAGCGAAAAGTAAGCTAGCAAGCCAAGCAAACAAGTAAGCAATCAACTCAAAGAAAGCAAGAAAGCAAGAAACTCAAAGCAAGAAAATATCGCAAAGCAACAAATCAAGCAAGAAACACAAAGCAAGTAATGCAAGCAAGGAACGTAAAGCAAGCAAGCAGGCAAGCAAGCAAGAAGGCAACGCAAACAGGCTAGCATCGCAAAGCAAGCAAGCAACACAAAGGAAGCTAGCAAAGCAGAGCTATCAAGTTAGCAAAGCAAAGCTAGCAAGTTAGCAACG
>NW_019722710.1:0-1163 GCF_002891405.2 Cryptotermes secundus | reverse complement strand
CTCTCTACGCGGTCGGCGCCGTGATCGCTGCTAAGCAACGATGCAATAATACTTCATTACAAAAATTGATGCTGTTTTCTGCCTGTTCGGTGTGGAACCCTTATAACGACAGTAACAAATATCACAAGTTCAGTGATTTATTGCCGGAGATAAAGAGGAGAGGCCACGAGGGTTCAGCAGTTCAGATTACAGGAACGAGAATGGAGCCTGAACTGTGAAAATTAACTGAGAGCGAGTTGGAACCAGGAACACAGTAGAGAGAATATTGGAGGTCGGCCTGTGAAGGTTTAAAGTGTGAGTTGAAGACTTTACGTGTGCTACAGTGCAGTGGACTTCGGAGTGTGTGATTTACGGTGATTGTTATGGTTCCCGTATATTAAATCCGTGAAGTCCAGTTCAGAGAGACTGAAGAGGTTACTGTGTAGTGATTGTAATTTGCGTAAAGGAAAGTGCTACAATTAACTGTAGTTACGACATGGAGTTTGTTAAGAAAATCAATTACCGATCAGAACCCGCGTCTCAGGCTCCGAAACACGTTCAGCATTTTCCTGGGATACCGACTGCCAGCGCAAGAAACTGGAAGATTGCTTTCACGTCACAGAGGAATTATTAATGATATACGTATTTTAATCATTGTAAAATATAACGGTTAATGACCGATTGGAAATGACATGGTCGGAAGTTCTCCTCGACTCGCCTAAGGAACCAGGGTCGACTCCGTATTCAGAGAATATGATATGAAGTCAGTTTGCAGGGCCACACGCCGGTTCAATCCGCAGAAGAGTATGCTGAAAGTCCTGATACAATGCGGCTCTCAATGGACAGCGAGTCCATGTTCGGATATAGGTGTGAACTAGTACGTAACAAGCTGCACTGCGGAAACTCGGTCTGCAGAACCTCGTTTATCAGGAAACTGTATGTCACATGAGGTGAGGGTGACGGTATACTAAGAGAGGTGTTCTCACTTACATGGAGGTTTCTATCGAACCCGAAGCTCTCCTTAGGAGACTAGAAATTCTGCATTATACACTGAACCCTAGTCACTTGAAACTGATCATTTTGTCAAAACTTCTTCAAAATCCATTTTATAATTGATTTCTCTGTACTGTCCATCATGTAGCAATCTCCAGAATTAAATTTAATTGTTTTCGAAATTCATCACT
>NW_019722709.1:0-1224 GCF_002891405.2 Cryptotermes secundus | reverse complement strand
CCATCCGCATCTTATAGTTGCCGTGGTGTCATGGGACCCATTTGACATGGCCTGCATGTTTGGTCACATTTTCTTACAGGCAACCACTACCAAGATTTCATATATACATCCCAATAATCCAGTTTTGATATTTTAGTAGTGTGGGCTCTTAGCGACGTGAAACTGGCCACAGACTCGTCAGCTTCTTGTGAGTTATCGCCTTCCTCATGTTAGTGGACAGACGTGTATTTTTTTGCGCGAAATGCCGTAAACCGTGAACTTCATAGCTTCTGTAAAGGAGCATATTGAAGACTTAAATGTACAGTCATGAGTGGGCATTCTTATATTCATGTTTAAATATTTATAAAATAAAAACTTGCATAATTTTCATATCAATTTGACGACCAATAACTCGACGGCAGTATTCAGAGTGATTCTAAATTCAGATATTTCTGTTTATAGGCCACGGAAACCCCGACAGTAATTTAGAATCATCCTGTATCATATTTGAGTAACAGTAAGAAGAAGAACATTAGAAACAATTATAGAGGAATAAATGAATTCAAGAGGGATTACCGAATTAGAACTGACTTCGTAAATGATGAGACTGGTGACCTGCTTGCATATTTCCACTGCATTTTGACGAAGAGGGGGAATTAGCTCTCTCAGCTACTAGTGTACATATGGTCAGAGAAGTTTGGGATACCCATGAAACTAGTTAGGCTGATTAAAGTGCGTATAAACGAAACGTATAGTAAAGTCCGTATAAGTAAACATTTGTCTGATAAATTTCCTATCCAAAATGGAGATGCTTTATCGTCACTACTTTTTAACCTTGTTTTAGATTATGCCATTAGGAAAGTCCAGGAAATCCAGCTGGGACTGAAAGTAAACGGGACATATCAGCTCTTGGCCGATGCCGATGATTTGAATCTACTGGATGATAATATAGATACCATAAAGAGAAACACACAAACTTTCATTGACGCAAGTAAGGAGGTTGGTCTAGAAATAAACACAGAGAAAACTAAGTATATGTTGCTGTCTCGTCACCAAAATGCATGGCAAAATCATGACAACGATAGGAAACAGATGTTTTGAAAATGTGGCACAATTCAGATATTTGGGAACNATAATAGATCGAAACCTGACTCAGGAGGAAATTAAGAGGATATTGAACTAGCGTAATGCTTTGTACCCTTCAGTTCAGAACCTTTTGTCTTCTCGTCTGCTGTCCAAAAACAT
>NW_019722708.1:370-437 GCF_002891405.2 Cryptotermes secundus | reverse complement strand
CTTTGCGTTGCTTGCTTGTTTGTGTTTGTTGCTTGCTAGCTTACGATGCTAGCTTTCTAGATTTGCT
>NW_019722708.1:0-175 GCF_002891405.2 Cryptotermes secundus | reverse complement strand
TTTTGCGTTGCTAGCTTGGAAGTTTTGCGTTGCTAGCTTGTTAGTTTTGCGTTGTTATCTTGGCTGCTTTGCGATTCTACTTGCTAGTTTTGAGTTGCTAGCTCGGTAGTTTAGGTTGCTTGCTTCATACTTTTGCGTTGCCAGCTTGCTAGCATTGCGTTCTCGCTTGCATGTT
>NW_019722707.1:0-800 GCF_002891405.2 Cryptotermes secundus | reverse complement strand
TTCCATTATTGGACAATTTGTTTATAACAGTGCTTAGCATGTTTAGTGCCATGCTGTTTTGAATGCTCAGTCGGTTGAACCTACCTTTGAATTCATTTAAGAAGGTTGAGAGCTGCTCTGATATGCTGGGTGACTGCAAGATTTGTGTATTTTGGAATAGGGAGTCTGTTGATTTGCTGTAGTTGGGGCTGGATGTTGATTATGGTTTAAAGGAGGAAATTGGTTATTATTGTTGATTTCCTAAAGTATTTGGATTATTTTTACATAAGGTTGTGTTGTGTTCGCCTCCACGTTTAACACAAGTATATGATACTGAGCAATATGTTTTTGTATGCCTGTAGCACTGTCATCTGGTGCACTGTACAATGTTGTTTTTCTTTTTTGAGGCTTCGACTGTTATTTTCATATTGCATACGTATTTAATATCATATATGCTCCGATTGTTTTCTTTAGGTTCTAGGTCTATGAAATACAAAGGCAGTTCTTCTATTTGATGATGTCAAACAGCAACAGGTAATGCAATAGTAATTCACAGGCCCAGTACCACCCTACCAATTTCAACAAACCAGCCTTTGGAACAAACAACAATTAACAGAACTCCACCAACAAGCAATAACAAAAATAACACCCAAGATGAGCCAGAAATAAGAGCAAGACTGTGTGTCCTGTTCTCACACGGTTTGACACGAGGGCGCGGCGGTTTATTTTTATGTCGGAACCACAGAGACGAGCCTTTCCTCTATTACCTTTCTCCTCTGTTCCGTTTGGTGTTTTGACAAAAACTGGGGTTCTTCTTTGCC
>NW_019722706.1:0-770 GCF_002891405.2 Cryptotermes secundus | reverse complement strand
AGCAAATCAGAGCTAGCAAGTTAGCAACGGAAATCTAGCAATCTATCAAGCTAGCAACGCAAACCTAGGAATCTAGCAAGTTAGCAACACATAGCTAGCAATCTATGCAAAGCAAGCAAGCAAGCTAGCAACCAAATCTAGCAAGTTAGCAACGGAAAGCTAGCAAGGTAACAACGCAAATCTAGCCAGCTAGCCACGCAAATCTAGCAAGCTAATAACGAAAACCTGGCAAGTTATAAACGCAAACCTTGCAAGCTAGGAACGCAAAGCTAGCAAGCTAGCAACGCATATCTAGCATGCTATCAATGTAGCATCGGAAAGCTAGCAAGATTGCAACGTAAAGCTGGCAAACTAGCAACGCAAAGCTGGCAAGCTAGCAACATATAGCTGGAAACATAACAAAGCAAAGCTGGCCATCAACATACGCAAAGCAAGCAAGCTAGCAACGCAAAACTATGAAGCTAGCAAGCTAGCAACGCAAAACTATGAAGCTAGCAAGCTAGCAACGCAAAACTATGAAGCTAGCAAGCTAGCAACGCAAAACTATGAAGCTAGCAAGCTAGCAACGCAAAACTATGAAGCTAGCAAGCTAGCAACGCAAAACTATGAAGCTAGCAAGCTAGCAACGCAAAACTATGAAGCTAGCAAGCTAGCAACGCGAAGTTAGCAAGCTAGCAATGCAAAGCTAGAAAGTTAACAACGCAAAAGCTAGCAAAATATCCACCCATATATAGCAAGCTAGCAACGCAAATCTGGCAAGCTACCTAAGC
>NW_019722705.1:0-695 GCF_002891405.2 Cryptotermes secundus | reverse complement strand
ATATCCCGGCCATCCCGGTTCCTAGATTTATTCACTTTGTTAAAACATTTGTGACTTCTGTTTCAAACCATGACTTTCATTATTATTCTTTTACTGTTCTTAGAGCCAATATAATTTTAATAAAGGTGACATGTAAAATGGCAAATGTAATGTAAATTATTCATGAAAATGTTAATTCTTATTAAATATTGTACTTCTGATACCTGTCACCGAGACGAGTGAAAATAAAAACAAATTCTTCCTATATGTTGAACTATTTTGAAATCGTCGTATTGTCTGCCTGCATTTGCGTACAGAAAGTGGGTGTTGCTCGCCATCCGTTCCATGTTGCCAACTATATCTGTAAATTAATGCGGGTAAGTGTTTAAGGAAGTGGTATTATTACGCACATTTTAAGCCTGAACGCTGTCGAATCCAAAAAATGTAAGATTAATCCATTATTCAGGGATTGCTGTGTCCACACCTTTTTCAGTATCTGGTAAATCTGTTGTTCGCGCCTGTGAGAGCTAGTGTGCCAATAATTTGTGACTAGTGAGGCTTAGGTATGGTTTCTACAAAGGGGAAGAGCGTAAAAATTAACTGTGAGGGGTTATCAACTAATTAACCCATGGCGCATATTCGTGCTTGAGAAGCCAAT
Organism: Cryptotermes secundus; assembly: GCF_002891405.2. Taxonomy (NCBI): domain Eukaryota; kingdom Metazoa; phylum Arthropoda; class Insecta; order Blattodea; family Kalotermitidae; genus Cryptotermes; species Cryptotermes secundus. Next base: position 58 of record NW_019722705.1, on the reverse strand, counting down.
AGTTGCTTAACTGGTCAAGATATTGGTAGCGTTTTATAGAATCATCAGGTTCATTCAC
>NW_019722704.1:0-878 GCF_002891405.2 Cryptotermes secundus | reverse complement strand
TACTATCTTGTGAATTTTGCGTTGCTAGCAGGCTAACTTTGCGATTCATGCTTTCTTGCTTTGCGTTCCTTGCTTCCTAGCTTTGCGTTTATACCTTGCTAGATTGGCTAGATTGCTCGCTTTGCGTTGCTAGCTTGGTTGATTTGCGTTGCTAACTTGCTAGATTTGGTACCGAGCTTGCTAGTTTTGCGTTACTAGCTTGGTAAATTTGCGTTGCAGCTTGCAAGCATTTCGATCTAGCTTGCTAGCTTTACGTTGCTAGCTTGCTCTATTCGATTTGCTAACTTGCTAGCTCTTCGTTGATAGCTTTCTATGTTTGCGTTGGTAGCTTTCTAGCTTTGAGTTTCTATCTTGCTATCTTTGCATTGCTAGCTTGCTAGCTTTGAGTTCCTAGCTTACTAGTTTGAGTTCTTAGCTTGCTAGCTTCCAGTTGCTAGCTTGCTAGCTTTGCTTTTCTAGCTTTATATCTTTGCTTTGCTATCTTGCTAGATTTGCGTTGCTTGCTTGATTGCTTTCTTTTCGTTACTATCTTGCTAGATTTATTTTTGCTAGCTTGCTAGATGGCCGTTGCTAGCTTGCTAGCTTTGCGTGGCTATCTTGCTAGCTTTGCGATGTTAGCTTGCTAGGTCTGTGTTGGTAGCTTGCTAGATTGCTAGATTTGCGTTGCTAACTTGATAGTTTTGCCTTCGTTATCTTACTTGATTTGCGTTGCTAGCTTGCTAGCTTTGGGTTGCTATCTTGCTAGCTTTGCGTTGTTAACTCAATAGCTTTGCGTTGCTAGCTAGATAGCTTTGCGTTTCTACATTGCTAGCTTGCGGTTTTTGCGATGCTAATTTGCTAGCTTTGCGTTTCTATCTTGGTAGCTTTGCGTTGCTAGC
>NW_019722703.1:0-448 GCF_002891405.2 Cryptotermes secundus | reverse complement strand
GTTGCTTGCTAGCTTTGAGTTGCTATATTGGTAGCCTTGCGTTGCAAGCTTGCTTTCTTTGCGTTGCCAGCTTGATAGGTTTGCGTTGATGCATTGATAACTTGGCGTTGCTAGCTTGTTAGCTATGCGTTGCTAGCTAGCTAGCTTTGGTGTTTCAAACTTGCTAGATTGCTAGATATGCGTTGCTAGCTAGATAGCTTTGCGTTGCTAACTTGCTAGCTTTGCGTTGCTAGCTTGCCAGGTTTGCGTTGCTAGCTTGCTAGTTTTGCGTTGATAGCTTGCTATCTTTGGGGAGATGCGTTGCTAGCTAGGTAGCTTTCATTTGCAAGCTTGCCAGATTTGCATTGCTAGCTTGCCTGCTTTGCATTTGTAGAATGCCACTTTTGAGTTGTTAGATTTCATTATATGCGTTGCTTGCTTGCCAGCTTTGGGTTCCTAGCTTGCTAGC
>NW_019722702.1:0-251 GCF_002891405.2 Cryptotermes secundus | reverse complement strand
AAAGTTGACTAGCTATCAACGCAAAGCTGGCAAGTTGGCAACGCAAAGCTAGAAGCTAGCAAGGCACATATATTAAGCTAGCAAGCTAGCAACGGAAAGCTAGCAAGCTAGCAACGCAAAACTAGCAATCCATCAGCGCAAACCTAGGAAGCTAGCAACGAAAGCTAGCAAGCAAAAACTCAAAGCAGGGAAGCAAGCAACGCACAGCTAGCAAGCTAGCAACTTATAGCCAGCAAGCTAGCAACGCTAAC
>NW_019722701.1:253-447 GCF_002891405.2 Cryptotermes secundus | reverse complement strand
TTCCGAGCGACACCCCTGACACAGAGTTAAATGTCATGTCGTTAAAGACTGCCCTGCCGAGCGGCGCACCTATCGCGAGATCCAAATCCCAGAACCCCGATCCCAGGTCATTGCTAGCGGCCGACTTATACTCGTTAGTTGAGCGAGTGACCAGTCTGTCTGGCTCCGAGCAAAATGAACTATACCAGGTTCTA
>NW_019722701.1:0-236 GCF_002891405.2 Cryptotermes secundus | reverse complement strand
CGACCCGGTAAATGTAACTTGTTTACTTATAGATTCCAGGTAAATGCTGACAAGCCAATTGTAAGTTACTCACGGCCAATTCCTTTTGCCCTTCGCCCCGCTGTCCGGGAGCAGATCCAGCAAATGTTAGAGGACGGCATTCTTGAATTTAGCACCTCTCCTGTTTTGAACCCCGTGACGGTAGTGAGGATAGAAGGTGGTGATATCCGCATCTGTGTAGACGCAAGAAGGGTAAA
>NW_019722700.1:0-209 GCF_002891405.2 Cryptotermes secundus | reverse complement strand
ATATGTAGAACCGTTTTTCGTCCTGAAGGAGTTGGGGTATCAGTGCGTAAAACTTCCCCAGTTCCTCTCTTGTCAACTTTATATCATGAACCGAAGTGATTGGTCTCTTTCGCCTAAAATAGGAACACACATAGCAATCACTTATACCTACTTAATTAGAGCTACGTTATGGAATTGTAAATATTTGTACATATATGTGACATACTGAA
>NW_019722699.1:0-1304 GCF_002891405.2 Cryptotermes secundus | reverse complement strand
AATGGATTTCTGTCCAAATTATTTACGATTTCTGCATTTGAATTCGGAAATTTAAGACAATTCTCATTGATATTAAGTTATTTTTAACTAATATTATCAAGGTTTTGAAACATTTCAACGTAATGAATGAAATTTTGATAAATAAATTATTCCAGAATTCAAGTTAATATATAGAATTTCAAAAGAATATCAAAGATTCCACAAAAATTTATGGAAATTTTTACATTTTTTTGACTATATTCATAATGATTAAATTTTAATTATATTTCTAGAGATATCATGAAAATTTAAGGAAATCTAACGTAACTAAGACCTTCTTCATCATAATTCATATAATTTCATCCTAAAAATTTTTGAAATCTTCACCATAATTAAAAAATATCAAAGAATTTATAAAAAGATTTTGCTCCAATTTAATGTATTCCTTCAAATTTCTGATAAATAATTACTGTTTAATGAATTTTAATAAAATTTTCAGTCATTTTAACTTAATTAAAATAATTTCAACAAAATATGAACAAAATCAACCAATTTTGTGAAAATTTCCGAATATTCTTTGATGATTTCACGACATTATAAGGAAATACAGATAATATGTGGAAGTTTTTTCACATTAAATGTAATTATGTACAAAATATTGATGATTTCTGCATTATATTAGGGATATTTAATTCAATTCTGTTTGATGTTATCTTAAATTTAACGAATTTATACCAAGTTTTGAAAGATTTCGATAAAATTTAAGAAATTTAACAAAAATTAATACAGATTTCTAGTTAATATATAGAACTTTAAGAAATTTTCAAAGTTTCCACCTAAATTATTGGAAATCTATAGATTTTTTAACGTTATTAAATTATGAATTAATTTTAATCATATTTTGAGGGATTTCATTATAAATTAAAGAATTCTAAACTAAATTTGACCTTCTTCAACATAATTCATTTAACTTTAACCAAGAATTCTTTCTCGATTTCAACATTAATTAAATGAAATCAATTATTTTGTGAAAAATTTCACATTAATTTTGGGAATTCTAGCATTCTTTTTGATGATTTACATAATTTTTCAAAAATTTAAAGAAATTTAAAATGATTCTAAGTTAAATTAAGGAATTAATTGAATTTTCAACGATTTCAACGAAGTGTATATAATTTCAACCTAAAATTCTTTGAAATGTTCACATTAAAATAAAAAATTTGTAACAAATAGTAAAAAATTTAACAATAATTTAAGAAATCCTTCTAATTTCTGATAAGTACTATATTATTAAATGAATATTAATAAAAGTTTCAGTGATTATA